>NW_024044781.1:0-22284 GCF_014851395.1 Micropterus salmoides
TAATCGACACACAGAACTCACATTTGAAGAAAGGTCCCTTGTGCAGCAGAGGGTGTTACACACCTTCAACAAGCTGGCATCGGTGCTCACTGGAGGGTTTAACAACCCACTTTCACTTCGCCCTCGTTGGTTTCAGATGGCACAAAAAACGGAGTGGAAGTAGGTTGGGAGAGGGAGTAGCAAGCAGTTTCAGAAAGGCCCCACGTTATGCTACTTTGCCTACATTATCAAAACAAAGGCCAAGCAAAAACACAAACAAAAACAAAAAAACCTGGAATATTTTGTCATGTAAGTATGAAAATATAGAGTAGACATCATTGACGTATCATTGCATTACAGTTTTTTACAATTGCTAACAAGTTTTCAATGAGTTCACTTTTTCAAAACTTTTCACACTGTTAGCACAAGAGAAGTCTATGTGGCCCAAACTGAGAGTGACTCTTGCCTTGCTGTACAACTTGGCCAAAACACGCTGGCGAGGACAGAATTTGATTGGCAAAAGAGCTAAAGTGCGTGTCCCAGGCCAAAGGGGTGCCAATGTTTTGGGTTTTTGAGCAACCATTTACAGTGCTGACTTTTGTTTTCCTTGCAATTTTTATTTACTGTAGTTCATTTTTTGAGTTACTTGATGGCAAAGATAAAGTACAGTGAAGCTTTTCCTGTTTTCCTCTTGCAATTTGATAACTTCCTGTTGTATGCTGTTGTACATTCTGTAAGACTGGGAACTTTACACACTGTAAAATAGGACAAAGTACACATATCTTATACTATCGACAATTATATTATGTATACACAACCAAAAAAACAAAAAATTATTTACTACTTGAAAGATTCCATAAAATGATGCATCTACTGTAGTGCTATCGGTTGTTAGTGTTTTTTTAAGGTTATTGTGCTATGAGTGACAAAGTGTTGCTGTTGGAGAGAACTATAGACAAAAGTGTGAAGAGTATTGAAAAAACTAAACTCAGTACTGAAAAATACTTGGTACCAATTGTAAAAAATAATGAAAAAAAAGCTCTGAAAGCACAAGCAGTGATTTTGGGAGCTGCGCTGGCGCAAATGCAGACCATTTCACATTTACTATTTTGACATTTCCAGCTTGTGATGTTGTTCCAGACATCAGCACTGTTTTGCTGCAGACAACACGTGCAGTAACTACTGACGAACCAGCTCTTCCGGGCCCCTCCTATAACACCCTAAACCCGCCCACAAAAAATACCCCCATCTGATTGGTTCTCTGTGAATGACACCATCCTAGATCTATGGGGAAATAGATACAAAGCATTTACTGTACACTGAATGTTTTCTTACACTGCAAGTGTGCTCGTTTGATGTGATAAATGATGATGTTGCTATGGAAGTATTAACACTATTTAACTGAACGGAGTCAATATTGCTCTAGATTTATTAATACCAATGGAAAATTCTTACAGAAACCCAGTCACAACTATCAAAGAAAACAAAAGAGCATGAAGACACTCAGAGGCAGGAAAGAAATAAAACAACAAAATAATAAATAATAATAATAATAGCCACCTATGATCTTTAAAAAATAACTACATTAAAACTAATTAAATATGTGCAATATACATGATATTTGATAGTGGAAGTCTAGTTAGTGTATGTGATCTTGTTAGTTCAATGTTCTTCATTTAAATTTCAAAGACTAAACAATATCATCTTTCTTACTTCTTTTTTAAACTGCAGTGTGTTATTTTTTTCAGTGGGTTTAGCTGTGCACACACAATGTTTTAATAATTGATTTTAACATAATTAAGTGGGACATTTTATGCACGTTTAAAATAACATTATTTCTAAAACACTTGTAAAATGGTTGATCTATTTATAAGGATAACTAAATAAATAATAAGAATAAGAATAAAAATTTTGCCAGAGAAGGTGTATTACAGTGTAGAACTTCACCATTTAAAAAAAAATTCATATTAAATATACATATACATACATTATGTATTATCATACAATATGATATTCAATATTTTTGCTATTTTCTATTTAATTTCCCACATATCATTGGCTGCAGGCAGCCATTTTAATGTGTGCCCACTTTGTACCAGCCTGCATGTGAAGTGTTTTCTACCTAATATATGTCTATACCGGAAGCTGCGTTCAGAGGTCAACGTCCAGGAGTAACCTGCCGGCGCATCATCGCATCACCCCACTCTCTGCCGTTAAAGCGTCTGTTGGAGCTCAGTGACTTCATCAGGATGTGATTTTTTCCCCATCATCACTGGACACAGAGATGTCTGAAACAAAATTAGTTCATCGATCTGTTGGACTCAACTTTTTCAGGATTACGTCTCGGTTCATCTCCACCGGTGAGTTGCTAGCCGAGGTGCTTATCTCAGATTATGTTAAACAAGTCTGTCTGATAGTTAGCTGCGTTCAGAGGATTTCGACCACGCTGCAGTACAGTACACCCGCAGTACAGTCAGCAGTAACGTTACTGTATTAGTGCCATTACTGTGGCATTATTTTGTAGTAGCTACTGCCGTTAAACTAGCTAACCTCTAACGTTACTTTGTTAGCATCTTTGCCGCTGTCGAGTTAGGGAGCTAAGTTAGTTTTCACTTGACAGGTGACCTGCATTAGCTGACTTAGCCAATTTAGCTAGAAAGCAGTTCTCTGTCATAAAAAATATGCTTTGTGTAAGGAGTTTCGGTCTTATAACAAGCTGAATGCAGTTCTCTGTGGCATTTTATGATGTTCCCCTGGCTCACGTTTGCAGCGTGCCTGGCGACAGTGCTCGGCTTGTTTTCTGGTCCCGCAAGCAGCTATCGATAGGTAAGGTGTGCCTTACCTGGTGCTTACTACTTCCACTTGCACGAGCGGTGTGGGGGAAAATGCGCTGACAACGCAAAGGAGTAATATTGGACTGATGACATGTGGTAGTTTCCATAGGGTGATGTTAATAACCTTGGACATCACTGGTTAACATTTGAACTAGAAAAGTCCAATACTAAGTACGTAATGTTATTCTTTTCAATACACTTATCTAAACTTTTGCTTAAAGGTGTTTTTGTTTGCATTGGTTTGCATTGTCAGACACAATGTAAGTGTATGTTACATGCAGTCAGGATTTATACATGAATGTTTGAATGTATGCTTTTCACAAATTGGCAGTGTTATTTCATGGTGTTGCAGTTATTTAGGACTCAAACAATGCTTCAGATGTTTATGGCTGTATGGTTATGGGTAACCGTATGACCAGCATTGCACGCAAATGGTGCGAATTCATCCTTGTTGACTTATGTATGTATGTATGTACTGATGCTCCCAGTGTTGCAATATCAGTTGCATTATCAAGATACTTAAGTTTATGCAACCCACTTTTGCAATATGACAAACAGCACCACGTGTCAGCCAAGGCAATCTTGTGTTACTGTACCCTGATATTTGGACTCTGTCTCCTTTATAACTGTTGCTGCCACTGTTGTGTTTCTTGCCAGTATTTGCAGCCTGTTCGTGTCGCCCAGCCATGGCACAGCAGGATGGTGCTGCCAAGAAGAACCCTGCTGTTGGGGCATTGCCCTCTCACTTCGTTGTGGGATCAGTGTCAGAGGAGAACTCAGAGGATGAAATCCCAGGGAAGCCTGACTTGCAGCTGGAGGAAAAGGAGACTCGGTCCTTGTCCCCGTCCTCCGGTAGCTCAGACAGCACCTATGAAATGGGATTTGACCACATTGATGGCCCCATACAGAATCTAAGGTTGGAATCCAAACCTGGTCTGTCTCATCACCTCTAGCCTCTTGATATTCATTTAGATATTTTTGCTGAATTTATGATTATGATATTAGTCATATATGTGGATGCAGGTTTTTATGTGAGGATTTGTTCAGGTATTCTAAAGCTTTTCTTTTTCAGGCATGCAGGATCAATCGCTTTGTATCAATAATGTACCATGTATTGGAAGCTACTTGATGCATTTTCCAAAGTTATTTGGGTTTTAAATAAGTGTCTCTGCAAATGTGTACCCGTAGTATTGCATAAAATGTATGTATTATGAAAACATTAAATTTAGCAGCCTTGAATTACAGTATTTCTTTGTGGCTGCGGAGTGTGCAAATGTGAGATAGAAATCTGGAACTTTGTACTTCAAATGCTGTCTGGAGTAGACCAGTCCTGCTGAAGCAGGCCTGTAGTCTGTAATGAGTGCACTCTGTTCAGATTATGTACTCCTCTGTCGCTGGGTTGCCCCTTTTGCAACACATGTCAAAAATGTGGTTTCAGTAGCTGCACACTGCGAAAGGGTTTCTCTGTGTCCCGAGGCTGTGATGTGGGCGTGGAAAGTAGACATAAACTTCAAGATGTTGGTTTGGGAATGATGGGGGAAAATGTTCACACAGAACATCCCAATCTGACAGTCAAAAGGAGCTTTTCAGCACTGACAGAAGTTTGTTTAAAGCTTGCAGTAGTCTTGTTTCTCTGCCAGCCCCAGGTCTTTCACTGGGCTGCCAGGACTTCTCATTTCATTGTCACTTTCACAGACAGTGGCTTGTAAATTGCGTTTTCCAGTAAAATCTCACAGAATATGTGGGTTTGTGATTCAAATGAGATAGTCATGCTGATGTAGGTAATTACCTACAGAATATCTTCATCATAATTCCTTCTTTCTTCCTTTTTAAGTTTCTAAATATTGTTGTAGTATGCAGCCAACTATGTGGATAGTGACACCTACTGACTAACTTCTTTCACTTTTAATTTGCAACTTTAAATTTTAGAACCACATTATTTATAAGACATTGGGAGCTTCTAGATCTAAGTGCTTTGTCCAGTCTGGTTTTGTGCGAATAGCTTTACAAGGATGAGAGAAGTGTGGGTTAAATGAAAGAAGCTGTGATGTCAAAAACTGGAAATACCAAATTCTCTCATAGGGCAGAACAAACTTTCAACTCCACAACTGGATTGAAATCAGAGCCTCTTTAATGTAACGACTCATTTGCTTCATGCAGGTAACCCCTACTGTGATGCAATAATGCAGCATCAGGCCACAGAAGCCAGCCAGCCAAATTTACTCGGGCGCTGGCACACCCTCCAGCTGATAGTCAAATCCCTCCCCCTGTGCTACCCGCTCCCCCGTATGATTCCCCTTTGGGTGGAGCTTGATACATAGACGTCTGCCAGTCCTGTTGGAGGCTCTTGCCCAAGCATGTGAGCGTGTTTAACGACTGTACGGCGTCCTGTCCTGTTGTGCAAGATATGATTGGCTCCGTTAGTAGTTATACTACAAGAAAACTATTTTCTTCTTAAAGATATACAGTAATTGTTGACCCTGTATTTTTGTTGTTCCAACCATATTCACAGATCATTAGCATCATTCCTATCAGTAGTACATTTTCAGGTTTTTCTTTAACATTTACTGTGAGGTGAAGCTGTAACTCTCCCACAAGTGTAAGATAAGAGATAGTAGTCAAATCTTCTTAGACCAGTCTGACTCCTATCAATATGAGGTGTCGTGTTTTTTTTTTGTTTTTTTGTTTTTTTTTATATATATTTCTGGGCTGTAAACATAGACTAGTTGCTGCTGAAAGACATGTGTTTCTAAATGATTGCCTTATGTTTTGCACAGTTGAAAATGAGAGCTTGTTATTAGCATAGCAACCGAAAACCCACGTTCTTTCCAAAACTACAGGGGACATTACATGTGTTCTTTTGTATTTCTTAAAATAGGCCAAGCATGTCAGGGCTGCACCTGGTGAAGCAAGGCAGAGATCGCCGGCGGATTGATCTCCAGAGGGACTTCACTGTGGCTTCTCCTGCTGAATTTGTCACCCGCTTTGGTGGCAACAAGGTTATTGAGAAGGTGATGACTTTATTATTTTTATTTTTTGCACATTCTTGAAAGGATCATAACGTGTTACTGCCAGAATAAATGCCATAGTCAAAAATAAATCTCAATAATATTTACAACCTCTTTAATAATGAAAAGAACCAGTGAAGAATAATTTTTTTGAGTTTGCATCACACAGCCATGAAATGTAATGACTATTATAGTATAATGTCATTATAACACAGCAGCATCTCTGATATGATTAGACCATTATTATGTCATTATTAGTGAAGTCTTGTTTTGTGAACAAATAAGTCAAGTGTTTTGCTTCTTCAGGTGCTCATTGCCAACAATGGCATTGCAGCGGTCAAATGCATGCGCTCCATCCGCCGCTGGGCCTATGAGATGTTTCGCAATGAAAGGGCAATCCGGTTTGTTGTAATGGTGACCCCAGAGGACCTGAAGGCCAATGCAGGTGAGCTTTAGAATGCTATCTTTGAAAATGTAAAACATCTTGGTAAGTGCGCAAACTGTGGTGCCCTTCAGCTTTTGTTGCATGCATCCAAACACATTAGCCAATTCATAAGGCCGTACACAATGAGGACTAGTGTAGATGTGACTGCAGTGAAGTTATTTGGTGGAAAAAGGTTTTCTGTGGTTCTGTCTTTCACAGAGTACATCAAAATGGCTGATCATTACGTGCCTGTGCCAGGAGGGACTAATAACAACAACTATGCAAATGTAGAGCTCATTCTGGACATTGCTAAACGCATACCTGTTCAGGTACCTCTACATGTACACCAGTATATCTATTGTTTTCCCACAGGAATCAAGTATTTTATCATACCTGTTGTCATTGTATTGATCCTAACAGGCAGTGTGGGCTGGCTGGGGTCACGCTTCAGAGAACCCCAAACTCCCAGAGCTGCTTCAAAAGAATGGCATTGCTTTTATGGGTAAGAGAAGCTTCTTATTTTATCTATCACTTTGCTGACCCTTCTGATTTACCCTCACAGTCACTGCTTACACAACAATTTTATTTTTATTTCTTACTCCTTCCTCAGGTCCCCCAAGTCAGGCTATGTGGGCTCTAGGAGACAAGATTGCCTCTTCTATCGTGGCTCAGACAGCTGGCATTCCAACCCTGCCCTGGAGCGGCACAGGTAGGTCACAGTTTGTGTGGCTTCCAAAAAGGCTTTTAATAATCAGCTTTGGAAAGTTTCTTTATTGTCAAAAAAAACAATCAATGATTCTTGATTTTGTCTGTTTTTAAGTCCGATTCCTGAGATTTCAGATTCAGAATTCTTGGAAAAGAACATTATGAACATCACACAATTACAGTGAAAAGTATGTATGCTGAATATTTTATCTTTGTGTCTTTCTCAGGCCTGACAGTAGAATGGACAGAGAACAACCAAAAGAAGAGAATCATCAACGTTCCTACTGACATCTATGAGCTTGGCTGCATCCAGAATGTTGAGGAAGGCCTTAAGGTAAGCATGTCATTGAACTGACTGATCATGATGCAACATGAATGTTGCGTGTGCTTATATTGTGCATACTTGCATCTATACTGGAAAGCTGTATGTTTACATTGCCAGGCTGCAGAGAATGTTGGCTACCCTGTAATGGTGAAGGCCTCAGAGGGAGGTGGAGGAAAAGGCATCCGTAAAGTCAACTCTGCTGATGATTTCCCTAACCTCTTTAGACAGGTAAGTGGAAACTACACTAATTTGAGCGTGATCGTGCAGGACTTAACACGTTGTAGAATAGGGTTTTAATGTATCATTAAAGATCCAAATGGAAACTTTAGCTTCACCAAAGTACATTTCACAGGAGAAAGAAGTATGCCAATTTAGAATAGGGATTTTGTATATTTTATGACGGCAAGGATTTATTTTGTCTTTGGTTCTCCAGGTCCAGGCAGAAGTTCCGGGATCCCCTATTTTCGTCATGCAGCTAGCCAAGCACGCACGCCACCTAGAAGTCCAGATCTTGGCTGATCAATACGGCAATGCCATTTCCCTGTTTGGCAGAGACTGTTCTGTGCAGCGACGGCACCAGAAAATTATAGAGGAGGCTCCTGCTACCATCGCCACTAGTGATGTGTTTGAGGATATGGAAAGGGTACAACCTACCATGTATCTAAAGCATAAAGCTGATTAATTGACACTGAAGACCAACTAAATAAATCCATCTTAATTGCACCTCAGTATGAATACAATTGTTTTCTCTCCTCAGTGTGCAGTGAAGCTGGCTAAGATGGTGGGGTACGTCAGTGCAGGTACAGTGGAGTACCTCTACAGCCAGGATGGCAGCTTCTATTTCCTAGAACTCAATCCTCGTCTGCAGGTGGAACACCCCTGTACTGAGATGGTGGCCGATGTCAACTTGCCTGCTGCCCAACTGCAGGTCAGTTTGACTCAGACACACCTGCAGGGATAAAAAGAGCGCACTCTTTTACATCACATACAATACGTTTTGAGTCTGACTGTCCTGTAGCAGACAAAGTTAGCACGCTTCACCGCCTTCACCACTTAGCTATGGCGGGGCCCCCCGTCTCCATGGCAACCGACTGCAAAAGAGGGAGGCAATATGCAGAAATTGTGTAGTAGATCCAGAGGTCGTAACAGCACTCGGTCATGTGGTCTGTTCTGCAGTGTTTAGGATTGTGTGTAAATAGGTCAGTGGCAGTCAAGCTGAAAGGCAGCGTTAGTGGGGACAGCTATGCAGTCAAGCTGACTGGGTCTTACTGTGGGAGTGACACACTCACTCTGGCACAGAGGACGAGTATCTTTTTTCAAACAACAGTGGGACTCACTGTCTCTCGCAAGATGTTGTTTATCGGGGGTCTAAAAAAGAATATCATGTAAACTACTGTCAGATAAGCTAGCCAGGGAAAACCTATGTGGTTCATTCAAAGCAAATACATTAACAATCCAAATACTGTATGTGCTAGACACACACTGTTTGTTCAGGGCCCAAGAGCCTGTTCTTTAATGTTCTATATATGTAATTTCCAGAGCATGAACTTGTGTTGTACTAATACCAGTATCTTCTGTCAGATTGCTATGGGTATTCCTCTTCAAAGGATCAAAGACATCAGGATGCTTTATGGGGTCCAGCCCTGGGGAGACTCTCCCATTGACTTTGAGGGTCTGTCGACGGCCCCCTCCCCACGGGGCCATGTCATTGCTGCACGCATCACCAGTGAAAATCCTGATGAGGTACGCTTCACTCTCTGCTGGTACACACAAAATGTGCAGCTGAAGGTTACACATTTTTCGATTTTTGGTGTTGGTTGTGTTCTTTTTAAATGTTTCATTTCAATTTTGTTTTACCCTAAACAAAGGTCATTGCTATAATTTCTAACCTTTACCCTTCTCAAAATTTGCTGGTTTTGGGAGATGAAGATAGTTTATTCATCAATATACAACACAAGGTTGTATAACAAAATGAAATGTGGTGTGATTGCAGGGTTTCAAGCCAAGCTCCGGAACAGTACAAGAGCTTAATTTCCGCAGCAATAAGAACGTGTGGGGCTACTTCAGCGTTGCAGCGGCTGGTGGGCTGCATGAGTTTGCTGACTCCCAGTTTGGACACTGTTTCTCTTGGGGAGAGAATCGGGAAGAAGCCATCTCGTAAGTACACACAGAAATATTAAAAAGACGTCTGTGAAGGTTGTCAGTCATCCAGGTCATTGTAACCCAAGGAAGGTTCAAATCGAGGGGCAACTGGACTGGTTAAAGATTCTCAAAGATGGTTCTTCTCTCGGATGAGAGGCGAAGGGTCTTCAAATATCTTTTACCAGTCCAGTTGCCCCTCGATTTGAACCTTCCTTAGAGAATTAACATTGCTCTGTCAGAAAGGAAGAAAAACATTTATTTATTGCTAATGTTTATTTAACATGGGACATATTTGTATTTAATTGTCTAATCAAAGGCTTTTATAGTTTATACGTGGTTATGTCTTAATCTTTTTAAAGCAACATGGTGGTGGCTCTGAAGGAGTTGTCTATCCGTGGAGACTTCAGGACCACAGTGGAATACCTCATTAAGCTGCTGGAGACAGAAAGCTTTCAGCACAACAGCATTGACACAGGCTGGCTGGACAGGCTGATCTCAGAGAAGATGCAGGTATGCAGAGGTGCTTCAGCTGTTGCCACTGGATGTTCTCCAAGAAAACAAATGAGAACTGATATATTTGACATTCTGACCCATATTACAAAGTCTGCTCTGAAACTAGAGAATAGTAAGACCTTGTGGTTTATTCTGCTGGCATCACGCAGTTTGAATTTAAGGTTGAGTGTTTGATGTTTTCCTGGATAAGAAGGAGAGTGTATGTTGTGGGCAGGCGGAGCGTCCTGATACCATGCTGGGAATCGTGAGCGGGGCTCTGCACGTGGCAGACGTCAGTCTGAGGAACAGTGTGTCCAACTTTTTGCATTCTCTGGAAAGGTAAAGAAATAGAAAGTTATAGTAATCCATATCAAGAAGTAGATACTCAGGGATATTAGCATTTGAATAGATGACATGAAACACTCTTTACTCTCTGACCAGGGGCCAGGTGCTGCCTGCACACACTGCTCAACACTGTGGATGTGGAGCTGATCTATGAAGGTAATAAATACGTCCTGACAGTGACACGCCAGTCTCCCAACTCCTATGTGGTCATCATGAACAACTCCTCTGCTGAGGTGGACGTCCATCGGCTCAGTGATGGAGGTCTATTGCTGTCTTACGATGGAAGTAGCTACACTACCTACATAAAGGAAGAGGTGGACAGGTAAGAGGAAACTGAAATTTAGAGAATGGAATTATCATTACTAATGTAGCTGTAACTTCACCACTGAAAATATTTTCCCTCAGTTAACAACTTTACAGAAATATCTTGATGCACTTACACCTTTGATTTCCAGTTCTGTTAAGATCTCTCTTTTTTTATTTTTTTATTTTTTATTTTTTTCACCCTACAGGTATCGCATCACAATTGGGAACAAGACTTGTGTTTTTGAAAGGGAGAATGATCCTTCACTGCTACGATCACCTTCAGCGGGAAAACTTATCCAGTACACAGTTGAGGATGGCGGGCATGTGTTTTTCTGGCCAGTGCTATGCTGAAATAGAGGTACAGTTATGGGTGTGTTGTCTTCAAGACTGATGCAATCAGTTCAAATTCACTTTATTTTTGTATTTTGTTGAGCTATAGAGATGGAACCTTTTGTTCTTGTAAATTGAAGGTGATGAAGATGGTAATGACCCTCACAGCTGGGGAGTCTGGTTGTATTCACTATGTGAAGAGGGCTGGAGCAGCACTAGAGCCTGGCTGTGTCATTGCCAAGCTGCAACTGGATGACCCAAGCAGAGTGCAACAGGTACTGTATGTCTGTAAACTGTTTGCCAAGTAGATTTTCCTATGCATTTGCAGTAGGTTTTCCTATTCATATGCCTGCTACAAGGTCACCCTTTTATATGTAATATGTCTTTGTTTAGTTCAAAATATCCGTTCACATTTCAAGTTAGGCCACACATTTTAGCTTTTCAATCTTTCTAAAATGAAGAGTAACAGGATGTCAAAATGACACACGTCTGTATTTTCATACAAAAGGGATGCACTCTACTTTATGAGCCTTAGATATTAGTTTTATGGGTGTGTGCAGTTTTTGTTTATTACAAGCTACTTTATGAAGTCAAAACATTAATGAAGCAATTGAGGCTGCAAACAAAGAAAATGGCTCAATTATCTGAAGGGAACAGGTGTTAGCAGGAGCGAGTCGGGAGGCTGACTTCCCGTAAATGTGTCACTGCTGGTGAGGTAACAATGCTAAAGAAGAAACTACAGAACCCTGCAGGTCCCTCCAACTTACATTTAGACGAGGTAGTTTGCTTTTTTCAGTATGCCCTCTACTTCCTACTAGACACCCATGACATTGCTTGTGTATGAAACACCCGCATGCACAATACTGCTGTAAAATTTGTATACTAAGTATATGTTTTTTTTTCTTGTAGGCAGAGCTGCACACAGGGGCTCTGCCTTCTATCCAGGCAGTAGCCCTGAGAGGGGAGAAGCTACACAGAGTCTTCCACAACACACTGGATCATCTTGTTCACATAATGAATGGCTACTGTCTTCCTGAGCCTTTCTTCAGTGCTAAGGTAAGAAGTCACACACATACCTGGGTGTACACCAATATCAGCCCTTCCAACTGTAAGCAGTTCATTAAATATCTGCCTCCTGTGTCTGTCCTAGTTGAAAGAGTGGGTGGAAAGGTTGATGAAAACCATGCGCGATCCCTCTTTGCCACTGTTGGAGCTTCAAGACATTATGACTAGTGTGTCTGGTCGTATCCCCCCTGCTGTGGAGAAGGCCATCAAGAAGGAGATGGCTCAGTATGCGAGCAACATCACCTCTGTGCTCTGCCAGTTCCCCAGCCAGCAGGTGACACACACACACACACACACACACACACACACACACACACACACACACACACACACACACACACACACACACACACACACACACACACACAATTCTTCTTAAACCTACCTTGTCAGTAAGGGCAAAACTGCTGCTGTTCTTTCTGCCTTGCCGCCAAGTTCTTCTAGGACAGAGTGATTGGTTATGAATAGACATAGCACATGGTTAATACTGCTGTATTTGATCAAACTCAAAACAGCAGTAAAAGCCTGTTATAACAAATGGGTGTTTTTGTTTGTTTTCATTATGATTGCTTGCTTTAAAAGGTTTTGTTAGTTTAGTTAGTTAGTACTGTAGTGTCCAGTCAGCCAGAAGATTTTGCAAACGTTATTTCACAATATATATCTGTCTAAGTGAAAGGGTTATCAGACTGCAAGTGCTGTCTGTGTCAGTGTGTGTGTATAGGGCATCGTGTTAATATTATAAATGTTGGGATCACGCTGAGTTTCTAATTCAGTCTGTAATGAGAAGAGATGTCTGTCTTCTGACTGTTTGACTTTTAAACAATACACTGGATTTTATGTGTTATTGCTGGTTGAACAATATTTATGGATATATTTTTTAATTGAATAGTCATGCATAGTTTATAAAGAGCAAAGAAAAGCCAGTACACTAATGTATGTAGTAGTGAAAGGGTGTTATCACCTCCGTCTAATGGTATTTATCTTTATTATCTATTTTTATTTACAAAATTTCAGTCAGTTTGGATCTCACCGATATAACTGGAGCAAGCTAACTGAGTGGTCATGAGTACTACTGGGATTAAATGCTTATGAGTCTCTGCTGCTGATGGGATTAAATGCTTATATTGTTCATCTCCCTTGTTCACAGATTGCAAACATCCTGGACAGTCATGCTGCTACACTTAACAAGAAGTCTGAAAGAGAAGTCTTCTTTATGAACACACAAAGCATTGTTCAGCTGGTGCAGAAGTGAGTATGATACTCTATCTCAAAATAATGCAAATCTTCACCTACTGATCACAGTACACCTATGACCCAAAGTGACTGATTGCCAGAGCTGCTTATTATGTTCAAGAAGACACAAAGTTTATTAAGGCTGATACTTTAATTTGCTGCAAGACATTATCTTATTTGTAACACCGTGATTAATTTGCTTTATATTAGTTGTTTTTGTGGTCACTAGAACTCCTTCTTTGAGTTCATATGCCCACTTAGCACAATTCTGCATTGTTCTTTGTGTCAGGCCAGGCTGTTTTTGTCTCCAACAGATATCGCAGTGGCATCAGAGGTCACATGAAGGCGGTGGTGATGGACTTGCTCAGACAGTACCTGAAAGTTGAGATCCAGTTTCAGAATGGTAAGGAATAGCAGTAACACACATAATTGTTGGTTTAAAAGGCACACTGTGGTGACACGCTGTCAGAGTAATGGCAAGAGTAATAATACTTTTTTGGGAGAATTGCACTTACTCATTCTTTCCACTTGATGGAGCGCTTTCACAATAAACACCTCAGCTTCTGTGACTCTACTGTTCCACTGTTCAGTATTTGTCAAAGCTCTTGCATGTTGGTTTGTTAACAGGACACTACGACAAGTGTGTGTTTGCACTGCGTGAAGAAAACAAAGGTGACATGGCCAATGTCCTCAACTATATCTTCTCCCATGCTCAAGTGACTAAGAAGAACCTGCTGGTTACTATGTTGATTGTAAGTGTCCAGCCTTATTGATATAAACAGACTCACCTTCCAAGGTAATGTGTGATGAAGATTTGGGTAAATATATTTCGGTACTAGATTACTCATTGCTCATTCAGGAAAGTAATTTTTATCAGCCCAGGAATGTGTAATTACTGCAATTTACAGTGTGATGTGTTAATGCTAAAAAGCACAATATAATATCCATATGCTGTTGATATTATGTTTTTTCTAAACTAAAGTGTTTTTATATATCTAGCTAGTGACATATAATGTAATGTTATCATCTCCTGTGTATAGGACCAGCTTTGTGGCCGTGATCCCACATTGACAGATGAACTGATGGCCATCTTGACTGAACTCACCCAGCTCAGCAAGACAACCAATGCCAAGGTGGCGCTGCGTGCCCGGCAGGTCAGATGGACTGCAATATTTATTTATTTTTTTTTACAAATTTGTTTTATGTTCCATTTAAAATACTCAGTATTCAAATTCAGTGTGTTTAAATCCACTGAAGTAACTGGCGTGCACATATGCTTCCTCCTGTAAGCTGATTTATTAACTGTGAAGTGATGTTAATGTAATGTAAAAGGTCTGGGCGCATCTTCTATCACTAATACAGGTAAAGCAAGTATAAGCAAGCCATGCTTTCAAAATAAAGTTGGTGGTATGGGAGAACGTGTGTGTATATAGGATGTGAAATTATTCCTGCTTAAAGTCAAAACCTGAAAAATGTGAATTATTCTAAAGTGGCTAAAGCTGCTTAATGTGTGATTTTCATGTAAAGATGTTATGAGTTTTCATAACAAAGTGGAGCTGCAGAAGATTAAAGTGTCTCATCCCCACCAATTAACATGCAGATTAGCCCTATTTACTGACTTCAAGCTTTGCGGTTAGTTATGAATATGTTCAAGTAAGGTCAAATCTATAAAAATGTGTTGCTTCAGTGCACAGATAAGGAAGTTATTGAACATCAACTTTGGACCAATGTTTTTATTCACATGGTGAGAATTTCACCACCAGATATCATTGCCTATTATTTTTAATTTGCATGGGTCAAATAGAATAGAACATTTTTAATTAAAAAGTGGTAATGCTTATAAGCATTTTGAAGCCAAACTGAATACTGTCACAAACTGTGATGAGAAAAGTGTGCTATAACTACTTCGTTTAATAATAAGTAAAATCAGTTAAGATTAAAGGACTTTCGGTCATCCTCTTTGCCCAGGTATTGATAGCTTCCCACCTCCCCTCGTATGAGCTACGACACAACCAGGTGGAGTCCATCTTCCTCTCTGCCATTGATATGTACGGACACCAATTCTGCATTGAGAACCTGCAGGTAGGCAATAAAGGAGTAGCAAGTGCGGTTTTATCTAATGCTCTGAAAATGCAGAGAGTTTGCAACATGACTAATTAATCCATTTTCTTTCCTAGAAACTGATTCTTTCAGAAACTTCCATCTTTGACGTTCTGCCCAACTTCTTCTACCACAGTAATCAGGTAGTCAGGATGGCTGCCCTTGAGGTGAGAGCAATAGCGGCCTCAATCCATAAAAAATCAATTAGCCTTCACTTCCAGGCGATTCACGTGTCAAACTAATGTTTTCTGTGGCTTTATCTCTAATAACCACAGGTGTATGTTCGCAGAGCATACATTGCCTATGAGCTCAACAGTGTTCAGCATCGACAGCTGAGGGACAACACATGTATAGTAGAGTTCCAGTTCATGCTTCCCACCTCGCACCCGAACAGGTATTGTAATACCCACAATGCTGTGCATCACCTGCTCCCACCCTTAAACGGCACTGTGGACAGGAATCAATATTTGTAATAGGGATGGACATTGAATTTTCTATTGGTGGCTGTGATGCTGGCAAGTTGGCAGCATATATTTGGTCACAACTTTATTTTCATTTAGTATCTTAGTTGCAGGTGCTGCGACTATCTGTTGTTCCTACTTGCTGGCTTCCTCCTCAGAAATATCAGCATCTTTTGGTGGCTCCCCCTATTTTTGTATCTCCTTTTGCCTCAGAAACCCCAGTGTTATTCAGTCGTCCAGGTGTTTGAAGCATTGATGTGCTATGGTTATTGTGGTAATTTTGATCGATAAATCGGTTTGAGTCATTCTTTAAGAAAAAAATAAGTCAAAATTATCTGATTCTAGCTTCTTTAAACGTGAAGAATTTCTGGTTTCTTTATTCCTCTATGACTGAATATCTTTGGGCTGTGGAAGAAACAAGACATTTGATCATCATCTTGGGCTTGGGGATAAGTTGATCAATGTTTTTTTTGACATTTTATAAACCCAAACGTAATCAATTA
Organism: Micropterus salmoides; assembly: GCF_014851395.1. Taxonomy (NCBI): domain Eukaryota; kingdom Metazoa; phylum Chordata; class Actinopteri; order Centrarchiformes; family Centrarchidae; genus Micropterus; species Micropterus salmoides. Next base: position 16,253 of record NW_024044781.1, read on the forward strand.
ATCAAGCAAATTACTGACAGATTAATTGACCCGGAAACACTCGTTAGTTCCAGCCCCGAAGTTTATTTTGAAGTCACTGCAACAGTCAAGAGCTGGAGTTTACTTAACAATCTTGTCATCCGTGGTGCCACGGTTCCTCTCCCACCTTCCCAGCTCTGTCATTATTTCAAAGTTTCTCGCGTAAATGCTTTTCATGTGCAAAAGAAGGTATTTTGCAAGCCTGAAAATACTTTTCTTGGTTTGTCAAAGGTGTGTGAGTGCCATGAGCAACAAAGCTCCTAGCCTCAAGAATCTCATGTCAGTTGCCCTTCCTTGTAAGTCCTGGAAAAACAAAAAGCTCTAATGACATTTAAAACTTGAGAATCAGAGAGAAACCATGGACAAACTCTGGATTTGTATGTTGTACATACTCATCATTTGAATAAGCTTGTAACAGACAAAGTACTGTGCCATTTCGTTTGCCCTCATGTTCTGCATCCTATCTGAGTGATTGTGTTTGTCTGTGTGTGAATGTCTGTGTGTTTCGCTGTATTTGGTTGTTGTTGCATTGCAGTGCTAGTATTTTTTTTCTTTGCTATGTTGGGTTCAGCTTGTTTATGCTGTTGGCTGTAGAAATCATTTGAATGCTGTCATATGTACATTTTTATTGCATGCTTTTGATTTTCTGTGTCTCAATTAACCTTGGCGTATCACTCATCACTACAAACTAAAGACAGCATGTGAGGGTGAAATTATCCTCTGCCTTCGCTCAGAGTACACCTCAGGACAAGGAGGTCTTAGCCTCTCTTGATGCATGTTATAAAGGTAGCAGTCATGAAGTGAAATGTGTGTTTATGGCAATTTACTATATGTTCCATTTTCACATTCATTTAGATATCGATTCATGCAAAATAAATTCATCATGTTAAAGGGCATACACACATTGCTAAACCTTGACTGTCTTCCTCTCCTGATGCCTGCCACTAACCACATGGTAATCAATGTTGTTTGATTGCAGAGGGAACATCCCCACTCTAAACAGGTATTGTAAAACATTCTTTTTATTGCATAAACCACTAGTGACTAGAACAGCTAGCTGCATGGTGAAATCAGTAATCATTGTTATGGTCAATTCATCTGGTGATTAAGTTAACAGATGTTGCAATGATGCAACTCTTAGGTGCTTTGAAATTTCCACAAATGAAACAGATTTTAGCAGCTGGAGTTGGATTGAGAATTTCTTTATTTTACTGACAACAGCATGGCCCTTGGCGTTCAGCCTCTGTGTCAGACTTTTATTTGTGTGTGTGTGTGTCTTTGTGAAGGAGTGTTATATTCCCAAATATTGTGTGTGTGTGTGTGTGTGTGTGTGTGTGTGTGTGTGTGTGTGCTTCAATAATTTGGAATAATTTAGGATGTAATGTGACGTAGGTGAATTCAAAATTACGTGTTGGGGAATTGTTGTACACTAGTGCAAGTCTCCTGAACTGAAACCTGTGACTGTGCTGTCCAGGAAAATGTCTACTCCAATCCTGGACATTGTAAAAGCCACGGACACTAAATTACAGGCAACTAAAACCCAGGACCTTAAAGCACAAGATAGTAAACCTAAGGATGATTCTGCTGAGAAGAAAAATGCCTCAGATTCGGATTCTGTGGACAGGTTTGGCACACAAAACCTCTCTAGTGTTTTAATTGGGTGTAACTTCTGGGACAGCTTCTTATAATCAAAGGACTAACTCCCAACAAAATAAACAGTGTATATTTAAATGGGTATTCTGGTGGTTTTGTGTCCATGTTCCTGTAAAAAGAATATTTTCTTTATTTTAAATTTGACTAACATGTGGTCTGTCAAAAATCCCTTACATACTCTATAGCTGCTTTCACTGTGTTCACATGCAACGGTGTAATTCTTGGCCTCTTCCTTTTTATAATTGGAACCTCATTCAGTTTTTACACTAAATTGTACCCTACAATCGACTGCAATTAGGCTTCTAAGAGTTTTCATACATATTAAATCCCAACATCTCAAACTGCCAAATAACTGAGGGATCAAAACTGTTGTGAGGTTCTTAAAGGTCGATTGGGGGGGGGGACGTCTTCACACAGTCAGTCTAGTGGCATGGCAGATTCCCATTGTAATTGCGCTCTGTCGATACTCTAGGATGTCATTCTCATCCAACCTAAATCACTATGGCATGGTGCACGTAGCCAGCGTCAGTGACGTTCTGCTCGACACATCTTTTACACCACCTTGTCAGCGCATGGGAGCCATGGTCGCTTTCCGGTCCTTCCAGGAGTTCACCAGGTCAGCACTTAAGATAAAATACTTATGATAAAAGACTTGTTAACTTGGATGTATTTCACTGTAAGGTGAAGATAATATTGCAGGTGTGATTAATGGCATGTGTGTTTTTCTCCTCTATAGGAACATATCGGACATGTTGAGCTGCTTCTCTGACTCTCCTCCCCCAAGTCCAACCTTCCCAGAGGGAGGTAATCCTGTCCTGTATGGCGAAGAGGACAATAAGGTGACAAGAACAGACTTCTGATATTCACAGGCCGGTCATTGATCTGTACGACTTTGTACCTTAGAATGAAATATGCATTTGCCTTGTCATCCAGAGTGTCCAGGATGAGCCTATCCATATCCTGAATGTGGCCATCAAGACTGACAGCGACATTGATGACGATGGCCTGGCAGCCAACTTCCGAGAGTTCACTCAGTCAAAGGTGGGACCAACAAGGCCTTTTTTGTTTCCCCTCGATATCAGCAGAGAGAGTTAAATGTTTGAGATTGCTCAGAAAAAACATCCTGACATTTGTTTCCTTTTTCCCATTACAGAAATCTCTGCTGTTTGAACATGGCATCCGTAGGTTGACTTTCCTTGTGGCTCAGAAGGTAAGAGCCCCTAATGAATATTGAAGTGAACTACCTGTCTCCACAATCTGCCAACCTGCATGACACCAATTCAGAAGTTCTGATTAGCATGTATCAAACGTTTACATATGATTTGTCTTGCGTCTTTTGTTTTGTAAATACTAATACTTTTGATGAGTTTGTTTACACGGGATGACATTGTTGTGGTAATTGTAATCATTTGCATTTGAAATTCAGCCTTATGATCCTGTTTGTCTCTGTATCTCTTTCTGCATGCCTTGCTTTTTGCTGCATTTATGATGACAGGATTTCAGGAAGCAAGTCAACTGTGAGGTGGACCAAAGGTTTCATGTAAGTAGAGGAAGACAAAGGAAATGAGAACAGGTGGCTCTTTCATGTGATTTATTGAAGTATCAGTGCATGTGGTTAAAAACAGTTCAAACACGTCCTACCAAGGAGGTGCACATTAAATATCCAGACAGTCAGTTCCAATGTATCTGTTTTAAACCACTGTAGACAGTCCACTGGAGGTAGATTAATGAGCTCAAAAGATGGTATACTGATAATTCCCACATGGATTTTATCCAGCAGTGACTGCTTGGTCTTTCTGTGACAAGCCATGCGGTCCTGCAACTCCTCGATTTAAAGAGGAAGCTTATTCAACTCTGTTGCACCAGTGTAAATAAAGAAAACCTAACCCACCATTGCCATTATATCCCCAGAACCATGAACTCATTGCATAGGTTTTATCACCTTGAAATGCCAATCATGACGGATTTGTGATATGCTCTGCCTATTCTGCTATAGCACACACGGCCGCATTTATTTTTCCATGGTCGGCCCATTATCAACAGAACACCCACTAGCATTCAGATGATGGTGATACTGACAGGGATTTAGAACAGGATTAGCTTTTGAGAAATGCTCTATTCTCTGTTCTTTCGCCTCTGTTGTCATTTTGACAATAGGCATTGATTTTTCTTTTGATGGCACCACAGTGTCTGATGAGAGCTAATCGTGGCCCTTGTTATATGGACTTTTTTCAGTGCTCTTTTTCAGTAGTCTGCACCAGTCTGCATGCTCACCCTAAAATGTTTTTTTCTCAGTTGACTATATAGTGGTGGGTGAAAATGATGTATAATCGCTGTGTCAAATCATGTAGAGGTGTCCAGTGTGTGTGTGCTATTGCAGTTCTCTTGTTGTTGTGTAGGCTGAGCATCTCCAGTCGCTTGGGTATTGTTTTGGCAAGTAGGACACTTCATCTGATAATGTCAGACAGGGCTACCAGGCATTATTCAGAAGATCAAATGTCTCTGGGAAAAAAAGGAAATGTTTTATTCATTAGCTTGGTGAGAGGTGCTATATATATTGCCTATTGCCATTAGTATGTGAGCGTGCAGTCTTAGTGAATACACAGTGATTCCCTGATAGACAAATTATAGCAGTAAAGGAGCATATGGCCTGATCATCACTGCATAATGCTCCATACTCACTGGTGTAGCAATTTCAGCATAGCCCCAAAATAGCTTATTGTCACCTGCTGTGATTAGGTTTATAGTTGTATGTCTAACTGATTTGGTATGCTTAACATTACAATGCTTTTGTTGAGGATCCATTGTTGATTTCTTTTTTTTCCCGTCTTATCTCTATCTTCCATACAGAGAGAATTCCCCAAATTTTTCACATTCCGTGCCAGAGACAAGGTGGGTGTCTACTTTCAAGGGTTCATTTAATGGTCTTTTTACATCAAAATGTAAAAAATATACAAAATATATAATATACACAATCAACACAGAGCACAACAGAACAAAAAAATTTATTTTGGGGGATTGAGGGGAATGAATTTAAAAGCCTCACTGCCTGGGGAAAGAAGCTGCTCTGGAACTATGCGGGTGCAACATTTATGGGAACTATTAAAAACCATGTGTCAAATCATCACTTGGCCATCTTGCTGTTAGCTCATGTAGAAATGGCCATCTTTATTGAAAATACACAGCATCAGATTATTGTAACAATGAAAATGAACCCACAAATTTCAAAATAAAACTGAATGATTAATTTAACTTTACCATTCAAAGCTATGTTATGGTGGTAAGAAACAACTTTTAACCCCCCTAGCAGTGCTGAATTTCACTCTGTCAGAATCAGTGATGCTCTTCTTCCGTTACCCCTGAAAGTTTCACTACAATGACACCACCAAAGCTCATTAAAGTAATGAACTCTTTAATTATGTCTCCCATTTAAGAGAAATGACACCCATTAGCAGCTTCCTGGGATCGAGGTTGCCAATGATTTCATTTACTTAATACACTGTGTGGCTCACAGGCATCTTTCTACTCTTATATCAAGTCAGTGCTCCTGAAATTGCCAATTTGAACTACTGTTAATGGAAGAGATGATGGCAGGGAAGCCTAACTTAAAGGAAAAAGTTACTCAGGAAAGTCTTTGAACATGTCCATTTAAATTGTTTGTATTGTTGTGTTTCTGTTTGTGATTGTGTCTTGTCGATTCTTAAAAGTTTGAGGAGGACAGGATCTATCGTCATTTGGAGCCTGCACTAGCTTTCCAGTTGGAGCTCAACCGCATGCGCAATTTTGCCCTAACTGCCATCCCATGTGCCAACCACAAGATGCACCTGTACCTGGGTGCAGCCCGTGTGGAGGTGGGCACCGAGGTGACGGACTACCGTTTCTTTGTGCGAGCCATTATCCGTCACTCTGATCTGGTCACAAAGGTGAGACAACGGATGAACAAGGAACCTTGATTCTCCAAAAAAAATTCTTATAAATGAATCACACCTGCCTCATTGACAGTTTTTTTTCTGTTCCTCCACTAGGAGGCATCTTTTGAATACCTTCACAATGAGGCAGAGCGTCTGCTGCTGGAAGCCATGGATGAGCTGGAGGTGGCTTTCACAACACGACTGTACGAACTGACTGTAACCACATATTCCTCAACTTTGTCCCCACAGTCATCATGGACCCATCAAAGGTTTGAGAAACCATCACAGACACCACATCTTTGATACGCTGTCAGACAGCTCACATTGTTATTAATGAGTTTGCTTTCTTTCTCTACAAACCTCAGATTGAGGAGTCTGTGCGCTCCATGTGATGCGTTACGGCAGCCGCCTGTGGAAGCTGCGCGTCCTGCAGGCTGAACTGAAAATTAA
>NW_024044782.1:0-17500 GCF_014851395.1 Micropterus salmoides
AGTCTCAGAAGAATCCACACAAATAGGTGGAGATTCACAAATATTTTCCAAAGAAAATGATGATATATGAGTTGTCAAAGTCACTTCAATTCTGCCATATGTAGAGGACATAGACAGGATTAAAATGTCGTTTCTCTTAGTCATCCAGTGTAAAACAACACACAAACAATGATGACTTAAAAAAAACAAATAAATAAATAAATAATAATAATTGTACTGAAAGAAAGGTAACCTTGAAGTTGAGGGAGGTACACACATAAGAAAAACACAACCCAGATAGAGCGCTGAGTAAGTAGAGCAAATAGCTTAATGGATGTGGGAGACTGTACAATGCTCAAAGTAATGATTCATCCACAGGATGAGTAATGAGCAGGAGTAGTTGAAAAGTGTGGGGTGACAGTGCCTGAAAAGGAGACTTCAGATATATTGCAATAACGAGCGGCCAGCTGTGGCTCAGGGGGTAGAGCTCGATCCCCGGCTCCCCCCAGTCTGTTTATGATGAGTAGTTGTTACTCTCCGCTAATCAGCGTGTGAATGGGGTGAATGTGATGTAGTGTAAATGAGTGTGTTGAGTGGCTGGAAAGACTAGAAAGGCGCAATCCAAAAACAGATCATTTACCAATAACTGTCCGATTTATTTGAAGATGGAGGGGAGGGAATTCAGCTTCCTGACAGCCTGATGAATAAAGCTGTTTAAAGCTAGGTGAATATTGTAAATGGCCAGAAGAGGGGTTGGTGAGACACCAGCGATCTTCTCAGCTACATATGGCCCTTGACGTCGACTCCAATCTCTTTTGTTTTCTCCACATTTAGGGAGATGTTTTTCCTTCACCACATGGCCAGTTGGTTCACCTGCCTTCTGTTTTGTTCCTATTGCTGATGAGACCCAGTGTTTGGTGCTGTATGTTATTGTTACTGAACTATTCTATTCCCACGGATTTATCATCTGGGGACCATGAATGCCTGCGCAAACAACAACTGTTGAGATATTTCAGTCTTGCCAAAGTGATGACACGCAACAGAGCTTACGTGTATTTCACACGAGAAAAGGTTTTGAGGAAAAAGAAGTAACCAATGTGTTTGGCAAACATTAGTGCTAACCTGGTTAGCTGGACATGCATACCATTGCAGTTTACAAACACATATACACACACTGTTAAATCCATTGCTTATACCTTTGCTCTCAGGTTTTTGGTTTTGGAAAGGCTAAAAAATCACAGCACCAAAAGTCTTTTATATGCAAGTTGTGTAACTCTTACAGTCCCATGCACATCGCTTCAACATGTTGAGATATCCAAAGCTGGACAGGCCTTGTTACCGTTAATAAGCTGTGAATGGACAATTTCTGCTTTTGAAAGCCCCCAATTTACTGTGTGACAATTGGGTTGTGTTACAGTAAATAGATTTTTTGATTTTCACCTCTAAGGCACCATATTAACTAAAAAGATTTGGTGGTAATAGCCTATTGTGGCATTGTCTGGCGCCATGTGTCAAAATCTAGTTTTAAAATCTTATTTTCCTACATGGTGGATATTTCTGAATCAATTGTGGCCAAGTAGTATTGAGAGCACTGGGTGGTTTTGAGGCTATGGACTGAATTTAATGAAGCTGTGTACAGTGTATTTGATGGGTACACACACAATGTACAGACACTGAGAAAAACAGGGGTCACAGCTCATTTTTGCCCCAGGGTTTTCTGGCAGATTAATCCAGCCATGGCAACAGCAGTGATAAACACTATAATACAAAGGAAATGACTCGTCAGTAATTGTGGCAACACTCAGCATGTATAGATAAGCATGTGGAACAAATGCTTTTAACACCCAGACACCCTCTCCTCCTCTACGTCATTCCTGTAACTTTTCACTGCACCATGAAATTATCACAATGCTTTGGCATTTAAACATAGGCTGTTTTAATATGTTTAAATTAACAACCATGCTGTGTGAGTGTGGAGATTTATTTTTTACCTTAGGGGAAAACATATTTGTTCGCTATTTGTTCACTACTTACTACTCAGGGAATCTTGAGGGGAAGACTGTATATTGTCAGATAGCAAAGTGAAAAATTTCTAAGATTACTCCATTCATTCCTTTCATCCAGCTTTTCTAAATGTACCCCTTTCCCCCTGTCTATGCAATGCATGATGGTAGTTAGCTCACAGTGACCATCGGTTATAGGCTACACTACTTGTGAAGTTGCACTGGAATCATTTGAGTCCATAGTATAATTTTTCTTGCAATACATTCAGACAATGCTGCAAAGTAGAAAATTAATAAGTGATTAATTAACGTTTTCCATTACAGCCATCAGTCTGTTTGATTGGTTTGTGCATACACCCTCTGTTGGCCAGTTCTGGCGAAAATGGTTTGAATCTGTGGACAGAGAAAAAAATTAAAAAGTTGATCAAGTAATGTGACTTTAGTGTCTCGAGAAAAAATGCTGACTTTCCATATTTTTTTTGGTGTAACTAAAACGTCTTGCTGGAGGAATAAACTTTGTTCTTTCAAGTCTGTGACAGTCGCCGCAAAGGTGTTAGCACGGTGGGGCTTGTTGGTTATCATCACAAGATAAGGGAAGACATTAGAAAGAAATGATTTTCTGTTGTAAACTGAGCGTTATATGAGTCATCTGTTAATAAGAGTAAACTAAGGCATAAAGGAATTTTAAAAATATAAACATATTTCCAAAGAGTTTGCGTACATCTTATCTTTTGTAACCACATCACTTCCACACTCCTGAAGTCGCTCCCCTTTTCTTGGAACAAAGACCTCACACTGCGGAGTTGGTACCAATGTTACTTTTGCCTTCAGCAATGCTTGTTTTTGCTATGTGTAACGGTATGTCATTACATCAACAAGTCGAAATATTGCCATTATCACGATTAGATTATTTTTTAACGTATTAAAAATATACCGATATGATATGGCACACCCCTAAGTACTAGATTAGTTGTGCAACAGAAAATTAATTGCAAACAAATTAGACGATAAAGTAATTATCTAGGTCATATATAAAGCAATAAAAACGTAGGCAAGCTATAAAGATTTTCAATCCTATCTTGTTTCAAAATATTATGCCTATCAATCACTCGACTGTTTAACCCTTTGGAAACTGCCACCTATTTCCAGTAACTCCTCAACCATTAAGCCTAGATGCATGTTCTCCTTTGATAGGTCAGAAGCTAAGGAATATGAATCCATTGTAAAGGAACCTATTTATTTTGCCATTACAGACTAAATAGAGATGCAATAAAACAAAATATGATATTCTCATCATCATTGCCTGATATAAAATCTATATTTTAAAGGCAATATCACCATCAAAACCATCATCCTGCTGATTATAATGCAACTGAATATCTTCTACACCTGGAATTCAACTGTAACTTTAAATTGAAATGAAAATAAACTAAAATACACAGTTATTATACAATTTCTTTTAAAATATACCCAGGCGAATGTCCATGTTTTGGCCATATGTACTGTTTACATGTTGAGTTTTATTCGGAGTTTTCTTCAAAACACTATTTATGTACATACAACCACGTTCGAAATAACATAAAGCTTCCAAAACATTGAAATATTGTTAAATACAGTGAATATTGATCAATAGTCCTACGACCGAAAGAACTTCCATGCTTTACAGGCTAACAACCTGAGACCAGAACATCCCACAGTCATGTATGTATGGTCTATATCTCTTTTTCTCGAGCAGACGAATCGTTTGACATATTGAATGTCTGTGTAACTACTGCGAGTCGGCCAACAGATGGCGTTAATGACAGTCTGTTCCAAAACTTTTCCTCTGCTGAAGTCTCTGCAGGAAAGAAGCTGGCAGAGCTCAGAGAGGTGTTGCGCAATGCCATGATGGCGTCACTTAAGCGTTTTTTTGTAAAAGTGATATTTTTGGACCGAAAACAGCAAAAACAGCAAAAGTAAGTTAGCAGTTGTAACTGTATATGTATTTTGTTGTATTTGTTGTTATTGTTATCTGGCTAATAAGTCTGTGGGTTTAGTAATTGAGTGATATGAGTTACACAGCTGATCTAGGAGGCTCTCAGCTTTGTTTAGAGTGTTCGGACACGTGTGTACGATGAGATATATCTGGATGGCAATAACTGCAGGCATGTACAGTGTTCACAGAGCGATATATGTTGTGATATAAGCTCATTTAGATGCTTGGTGTTTGACACGTGTTGGGTTTGGATAAAAATGGTTGGTTTGAGATTCTAGATGAGACTCATAGCTTCACGGGGGTGTGTAACGTGGATAGGTTGACGTAATACTAGATTTGGAAATCTCTTGCTTCCCCCCGGGACCGGGGCGTTAGGGTTCAAGTGTTAAAGGTTTAGTGTGTGATATTTCTGAGGATTTATCAACAGAAATGCAATATAAGATCCATAACTATGTTTTCAGTGGTGTATAAAGACCTTATATAATAAACCGTTACTTTTTTATTACCTTAGAATGAGACATTTACATCTACATAGTGGCGGGTCCCCCCTTCCATGGACGTTGCCACATTGCGTCGTCATGTTTCTACAGTAGCTAAAAACGGACAAACAGTGCTACAGATCGTGTTTTGTCACTACGTTCTTCTTGTTCTACTTCTGATAGAATTCAGGCAGTATAGACACTCATCACTATGTTGAATATGTAAGTTAGAAGAAGAAGTAGTAATAATAAACAGCAGGGGTCGGCAAATAAGTTTTGCATCAGAGCAATGTTTTCAACCCTTAGATCGTGGATAAGAATATAATAAGTAATATTTTCTCCTTTCATTCCCACCCTAGCATAACTTTTTTTTCTCTCTTCTACAAATTGATTCTGCAGCAAACTTTTTCTCACATTACAGTATGTGCTGCAGTGTTTGTGTTTCAGTGTTTGATCCGCATCCATCAACCTATGGATGCTTTATCATTTCCCCAGTATCTCCAGGCAGAGGACATCAGGTTTTCTGACGGCTCTTTCAGAGGTGTGTCAATATTTGCACAGTATTTGTTAGTATTATTGAATATAAATTAATTATATGTTTTAAACATATGCAAAGCATTCATTCAAATTGCTGAATCAGATTTATTAGACTGATACAGCTAGCACTAGTAATCGTATCAATGTTGAAACATTCATCAGTGTTCCTGTTTCTTTTCCCTAAGCGTGAAGGTGAAAACATAGTGCCTAAAGACATCATAACCTTCATGAGCGCAGGTGTTTGCTTCTGCCTTTAGGGCATCACCCACCAGCCGTCCTCTATCACCTTCTTACACAATGGGGTCACTGGCAAATAGTCAGGTCTTCCTGAAACACCAATATGTTTTCAAAGTGACTCTTATCTTCCTCAGCCTCTCCCGTGGCCAACTAAATAAAATGTAAAAAATGACAAGCTTGCCAAAAGCATAGATTTCTCTTGTGTGCACGAGAGAGTTCTTTAAGGGCTGCAGCTAATTATTATTTTTAAATTAATTAATCCAAGGATTATTTTTCAATTAGCCATTAGACACATTTTTTAAATTATTATTCTAAAGATTTTTTTATTATTCAATTAATATAACAATTTATCCAAAAAAAGTATCAAAAACATCTCATTAAGAATTCAATATTTTATTCAATTATCTTGACAAAGACACACGAAGCTCATTAGAATAATGACCTGTTTGGTCTTTAAGGTGTCACAAAATTGTTAAAAACGTCGATCACTGTTTCGAAGACGTCCTCAATTGTCTTGTTTTGTCCACAACAGAAAGATAGTCACTTTATTGTCGTAGAGGACTAATGAAACCACAAAATATTTAAAATATTTAATTATTTAAGATATTAATCTAATCTAATCAAATCTAATATTAATCTATTTAAGAAGCAGCAATCACTTATTTTTCTTTAAAAATGACTCAAACCGATCAATCGATTATCAAAATAGTTGGCGATTAATTTAATAGTTGACAAGTACTTGATTATTTGATTAATCGTTGAGAGAAAAAAGTAAACAGGATTTATGTTGCTGCCGTTGCCATCTTGACAAAGTGCTCTGGGTTACTTTCGCTTCATGTGTTCGTACTTCTTAACCTGTTCGTACGCAGCAGTTGTGCTGCAGTGAAGCCATTTCCAAATCACAGAGCTCAAAGAGCACCACGTTTTTGTATGTCTGTCTAAATCAGAAATCAGAATCTAAAATACGTCATTGATACCCGAGGGGAAATTCTTGTGTCACAGTTGCACACATTGCACATCAAGGCATGAGGAATAGAAATAATAATAGAAAGTAGGTAGATAAAGAAGTACATAAATATAGTATAAATATAAAGAAACATATAAAGGAGTGAGGATATGTGGAATATTCACATTATTAAAGAATAGTGAACAGTAATAGTGAATAAATAGTAGCAGAATTGCAGCAGAGAATATTGAACATTAATTATTAAACAGATAGTATTGCACAAAACAAGGTCCAGTTTAATAACTAACTAAGGGCACGTGTGTCAGACACTTATTTATACAGTTATAAAGTTATAGAGCGTGATGGCCACAGGCAGTATAAGACTTCCTGTGGCGCTCTGTGGTGCATTTTGGTGGGATGAGTCTTACACTGAAAGTGCTCCTGTGTTTGAGTAGCACGTCATGGAGTGGGTGGGAGACACTGTCCAAGATCACATGTATCTTGAACTGCATCCTCCTCTCTGACTCCACCGACAGAGAGTCCAGCTCCACCCCCACAACGTCACTTGCCTTGCAGATCAGTTTGTTGAGTCTGTTAGCGTCCGCTACCCTCAACCTGCTGCCCCAGCATGCAAGAGCAAACAGGATAGCCCTGGCCACCACAGACTCATAAAACATCCTCAGCAATGTCAGGCAGATGTTGAAGGACCTCAGCCTCCTCAGAAAAAAGAGACTGCTTTGGCCCTTCCTGGGAGGGCTTGGGTGTTCATGGCCCAGTCCAGTTCATTGTCCATGTGCACTCGCAGGTACTTGTAATTCTCCACAATGTCCACACTCCCTGGATAGAAACATAAAAATATTTTAAAAAATACTCACAAACTTTAGACGTATTTTCAATGACGTACATTGATTAATTGCCACAGCCCTCAATGAATCTACAGTTCAGTGTGTCATGCGTGATAAGAAGTACAGCACATTTGTTTTGCCATTGCTTTCTTGTCTACATTTTGTTTACATTTACTCATTTGGCAGACGCTTTTATCCAAAGTGACTTGTTGTCATTATAAGAGCGGCATCTTATGTGTTAATTATGGTAAATGTGCTGACAGTGCACAAATAGTCTTTTATCTGGGAGTAGACATCACTCCCATACTCCCCATTTTCCTCCCATATGTTGGATGCGAAGTCACAGAAATATGAGTTGCCGAAGTATTCTCATTGTCTTCCTAACACAACTATCAACATACTATTGATCAAATGGTTGTTGGGGGAAAAATATTTGACAAATTGATAAAGCTGCAACTAATGATCATTCTCATTGTAAAATGATCTGTCTATTATTTTATCAATTAATTGATTAGTTGTTTGGTCTATAAAAAATGTTGATCACTGTAGGAAAGAAACATATTCAGTTTACTGTCATGGAGGAGTAAAGAAACCAAAAAATATTTGCACACAATTTTGACGATGAATTTTGAGATGCTTTCATTAAAAAAAACATAGCAAGGTTTAATGAGACTCTGCCGAGGAGATACAGTGTCAGCATCCAACGTGTAAATTGCCCACACCACAACTGAAGGAAAACATCTTTAGGTCCTTTTTATGTTTCTGTCTTCCTCCTATTGCTTGTAGGTTTTCCTCATAGGTCATCTTTACAGCTTCACTAACCCGAACAACAAATCTGTATGATGTTTAGACTCTAATGAGTTGCAGTCTAATCTGTGGAGCTAGTAAGGTCTTTAAAAAAATTCTTAGAAGATTCCACCTTATTCTATCTACTGATATCTGCTTGCCTGATGCCTGAGCTACTGTCTCTCCCTCATCAGTCTGTCGTCTCCCTAACAAGGACAGTTACACGAGAGAGAGAACTAGAGCCGGAAGGTGAGTGAACACATAGTAAAACATCTTAAGGCAGTTTCATTGGTGGCAAACCGGGCTGCTTTTCATCATAGAAATAGATCATACGATTGTGATGTTTATTGCTGCTTCAGTAATGTCTGCTGGCTTCCCTTCGACACACAGCTCTGCTTGCTCACCGGCGCAGCTCGGTCTCTTTGCTCATCTGTAGCACAGCAGCCTTCAGTGATGAAAGGCTATTGCATGTAACCAATCAGATCGTGCTGCGGGCGGGACATTAAGTAAAGACAACAGAGCGGCAACTACAGACACAGAGAGGTGGCGACATCAAAACGAAAGTAGCACATTTTAAAAAAGTCAAGGGCAACTGGACTTGGTTGAAGATACTAGAAAAGTTGCCCTTGACTTTAACCTTCTTTGGATAACAATGACCTGGATGACTGAGAATCTTCACAGACACATTTTAAAATTAATTTTACACTAACCTTTTTTTTGCTGATCCAAAAAATGATCCGATCTGTGACTCAAAACCATGGTGCGATCAGAACTGTGAGTTTTGTGATCCGTTGCACCTCTACCATTTATCATGACTGTCCCAGAATCACTAGAAAAAATACATAAACTTGTGAAAAAAATGTGTGGAAGAATAAAGTTGAAAATATTGTTGATAATACTGTAGCAAAACAGATGGAGGCGCTTCGGTATAATGACAAATGTGACACATATGTTCTTTTTCTTTTCTAATCCTCATATCAACCTGCCAAGACTTAACACTGGGTTTAATCCACTTTTTGGGGATTAAAAAAATAAAACCTCTGAATATGCCCTGATTTATTCCGAGGAATGAACAGAAACGTAACAATACTTACACTCTTTCAACCTGATTTTTATGGTGTTAGGTGGCATTTGTAAGCATGCCTCCAGTGTATCATATGCTGTTCTTTTTAACTGATGGACTTAAAAATACTCAAGCTGGTTCAATGTATAATTCCCAGGCCACCTGTGAGTACCACTGCTCATGTTGCCAACTTTTGCACATACTTGTCAGCTTTGTATTATAGTATTATTGTATCTTTTTATATTTTTGTATACTTGTATATTTATATTGCTATTTATGTTATGTGTACTTTAAGCACCAATTCATACCAAGGCAAATTCCTCGTATGTGAAAATGTACCTGGCGATAAACCTGATTCTGATTCTGAAAACCAACTTACTTCAGTATGCTATTTAGTATGTTGCTTTTACTTATCTGTAATGTCATGGGTCCCGCCCTGAGCACTTTAAGATTGAGTGCATCTCAGTATTGTATTGAGCACTGAGTCTAACATGAAAATCACAAGTCTCACAGTGCAGACTACATGCATGTCAGTGCATTGACACAACAGGCAAAAACATGTAGTGTTGGTTCTCCTCTGTGGACTTACTACATACTAACACCCTTGCTGTCCAATGTATTTTCACTGTGTGTGTGCATGTGTGAGTGTCTGTAAGAATGACAGTGATGGAAAGAGTGATCGACAGCTGGTTGGAGAGGACAGGCAGCTCCACAGCTGGGGTCTAAAGACAGGAACTGGCACCACATGCTTGCTGTGTGTGTGTGAGAGGTAAAAAAAAAAAAGAAAAAGAGTGTAATTTTCATGATAATCTGTCACAGGAAAAGGTAGGAAAAATATTGTGTGAAAATTGTTTTCTACAGCTGTCAAAGAATGCAGATGTGAACATGAGTCCCTCCCCTTCTTGTGGTCCACTATGGGTGTTTCGGAAAAAAAACATGTAGGTAGTCGACGGCGAGAGATCAGAAAGGCGCTGATGAAAATTGATAAAACTGAAAATACGAAAGTAGAAACACTACAGAGCCTAAAGTCTTTGGTGTCATGATTTTCTCTCGCCACAAGCTACCCCGGGGTCACTGAAGCTACTAAGCCCATGTGTTTCGTTCTTGGGCTGTGCAATGTGACAATATATGTATCTATATATCATTTTGACCGTAGAAAAACGTGTAGGTCTATCATTTAAAATCATGCTCTATCATTTTTTTTTGCGTTGTGTCACAAATTCCACACTTTAGGGCAAAATGCCAGATCCAGGGAAGAAATCTGCATTCAGAATAAACAAATATGGAGGATAGAGGGCTGCTGAATGAATGAGCGCCACTTCTAAAATATTACAATATCATTAAAATAAACTCTTATCAATGCTTGGTAATAATACTGAAGGGAGGTGGTTTTCAGCTTGCCTATTTATTTTTTAGGTTAATGTTCCATTCTGCAAAAATAAATGCAAAAAGTTGTTCAAACCTTTCTCATCCCTTCTGAGTTTGCAGGAAATAATCCTGACCTGACCAAAATAATCGTGAAATAATGATTTTTGCCATAATCGAGCAGCCCTAGTTTTTGGAATTTACATTAAGCTAGCTGACAGAACACACATTTAACTTTCACCAAAACCTCTGACTCCCTTGACAAAAGTAATTTTACGTCTCTGGTCTACCGCTGCCTCGATCTGTTAGTTTGTGTTATTGTGTGACTTAAGTGTTTTTAACCCTTCACACAATAACATCTTTCATTATGGATCTTTCCACAATCTTGTCAGCCACTTGTAATAACAATCTGAGCCTGTCAGTGGCAAAAACAAGTGTTACAGCCCTGTTTCACTGCCGCTCAACACTGAACTAATTTTAAAAAATGTTGTTCCAATTTTTCACATAGACACGAAAAACGTTGACAAATAAGTTACTCTTTAAACAAAAATATATAATTATAGTCTGATGATATATTTCAGGCCACCAGGCAACAGAAATTAGAGCAGTGGAAAGCGTCTGTAGTATTTGATATGCAGTGCACAACTGCTACTTCCAAATACACACTCCTTATCAGGTACCGTCAGGATCTGGCAGAAAGTTGCTGACTGGGTCAGATAAGAGCTGCTTCTGTTGTAATGAGAGTTTGGACCACAGACAACAAACTGTAGCACTTTTATCTTAGAGGCTGCATCTCTCACATTCTGTTACTCTGTTTCACACAAACACATTCTTTCATCCCGTCACATTTCACAAAATCTCAGACAGCCAGATGCAGGCCTTCGCTGTGTCATCCTGCCATCATTTTTTTTATTTTCTCTCCATCACACACACACACACACACACACACACACACACACACACACACACACACACACACACACGTCTGTCCTCTTTTAAGTGGGCTGAGCATCATTTTGGAAATTTGTTTGAGGAATTAGATCATTATTGCAGTTTCTGGCTCATTTCCTGCTTTCCCTCACTGTTTTATGTCATTGTAATCAGTTTAGTGCTTTATGAGTTAGGTAGCAAAAGAAAATTAGATCCTCTAAATCAGTCCACTTTTTACTCAGAGTGGCAGTTGGATCAACATTTAATATTTTAAGCCATTAACTTCTAATTAATTTTAACTTCAGTTCTTGAGAAAATAATTTTCTCTTAGCTGCTCCCATAGGGGACACATTATTTTTAATGAATTTCAGTCTGGGTTTAGGCTTCGTACAGCACTGATTTAGCCCTCTTCATGTCCTTTAATACCTGAAAAACCACCTTTTCTTGGTCCTGGATTCACATGGCTGCTTTCTTACTTCAATTGAACCGTACCTCAGTTTTGATCCAGTAGATCATGCAATCTTCATGATGTAGTTGGTATTAATGGGAAAGCCTCTAACTAACCTTTTCAGTAAATACTGGCAGGTTACCATCCTCAGCTATAATGCTCTGTAGGGTTCCTAAATGATCCTATGTCCTGTTCTTTTCTCCCCATTGTCAAGGGTTCACTGGAGGATTCAGAAGCGGACACAAATTAGATGTAAAACACACAATCTGATTTATTATTAACAGTGCAGAAAAGGGAACGAATGGTTTAGCGCGGGGCTTGGTAATGGCATCCTTCGGTTCTGTTCAGGGCAGAGTGGCTTGGCAGGCTGACAGGCAGGGTACAGGTAGACAGGTGGGCAGCGTCTCGGGGCTCGGGTGGATACTGAGGTGGACAAAAACGGGACGTTAGGCAAGTTTCATAAACAACATCCAAAAATACAGAGATGCAAAGAATTTGGCCAGAGCAATTTACCACGGGAGGTAAACTGACGAACTGGTGAAGAGTGGGGGCTGAACCGGAGTATTTGACTGCACGGGTTGATTACTCGATGAGCCGCAGGTGTGAGACGCTGCAGGTGGAGAGGAGCCAGGATCGGACACGCCCATGAACACACAAACACACACAGAGCACATGACAAACAAGACAGACAGAGACAGCAGGGGAGGGAAACACACGGAGAACACTAGGAAGTAGAAGGAGGCAAGGCCTAATCATAACACCCATGCATGCGTCCTTTCGGGGCATCTGGGCAAGAGTTTTCCAACTTTGGCAGAACATGATGTGTTTATGGGACCAAATCCCTCATAGTAGGAAGCTGATTAAGAGAACAATTTTCAGGACGTGTAGGAACTGGCCACTAAGTCTCTCCAGCTGAAAAAATTAAAAAATTATTTTACCCACCAATAACTTCAGGGCTCCAGACAAGCACTGACTTGCAAGGTCATTGATTAATACTTGTACCAAAATATAAAAGAGTGTGACAAAATCACGTGCCCTCTTGTATTTTGGTACATGTATTAATCAGTGACCTTGCACACTGATTAATACATGTACCAAAATAATTGAATGGTAGCCTATCATTATTTTTATTGTTGTTATGGACAAACAATGTTATCTATTTTTTTTTTTTTCTTGTTTCAAATAACAGTTGCATAAAAGTATTGGGAAATTGTATCAGATCCCTTTTCATCCTAATTAATTCATCCTCAGGGGTAGTATTATAGGGGAAAGACTACAGCTTGCAAATTTTTTTTATATTTGAATGAGAGAGGAAGAATGAAATAGTGAGCAAATAAGTTGTGGGGAATGAATTTAAGGTCGTTTTTTGATACGTGTGTTGAAAGTGTAGAACCCTGCTAGTTTGGTTTATATAATGTTTACTTCAGAAACAAATGTACAGGGTAAATTGAGACATGGACTGGTTAAATTTACCATTTACTGTGTAATAATTTTAACATGTGCATTAATATGGAGTAATTAAAAGTTGGTAAGATGTTGAAATGTCCAATTTTCTATGTAGCTCTTGAATCTCTCAAGTCCATATAGTTGGATGTTTATTCGACAGTCAGGTGTCAGTCTGTTATTAGCAAATCAGTGATTACTTAGAGATGTTGTTGGCAACCTATCGGGTCCTAAAAGGGAGTTTGAGCGGAAGAGAAAAACAAAACACCGAGTGACGGTCTGAGAGCGAGAGAGAGAGGTGAAGAAGAAGTCCCAACTTTCAGGGTTTCCTAAGGAACCGTGAGTGACATTACAGACATTATTTGCAAGGTTTAACTGAGCTCCAACAGCGCGCCAACATATATGGTACCAACAGAGAACTGAGTAAAGAAAAATCCTGGGTTTTATTACTTTACTTTACCATTTACGTTTATTGTTTTGAGTCACCAAGCCATTTTTTTTTCAAAGGTAATAAAGGTGAATTAATATTGCGATCAATCACTGTGGTTTGATTAATGTTCATTCATGTAAGGATAATGTGTTGAAATAAGGGCTAAAGAGTGCATGGGAGTTCCAGCTCACAGTAACAATATAGCTATGCATTAAGCTCGTTCGGCCTCTTTGCAACCTAGTCAGAGTCAGATACCTGAAGTGCATGTTGTTAAAGTAGACATAGTCCCACTGAGAAATTTTGCGTAGCTCTCACCATTTCATCTCCCATGCAAAGGTAATCTGATGTGAAGATGCTTGATATGGCATGACCCTAAGACAAAATTCGAGTTGAGTGAGGTGGGCTACAAAAGTAAACTAAATTATTTTGTTAACTTTTGATCAACAGACTGAATTAAAAGATCTCGGGAGTGCTTTTCCATTTATTGGTAAGCTGCAAACCTCTTAAAACGAGAAAGGCGTCTGTTTGAAAAAGTCACTAAACTACACTAAAGACACAAATAGAGGGAAAGAGAATCTGCACGTCCAGCCGATCAAACTACACCTGAAGCAGCCGCAGCTGCAGCCGTGAGTAAAATCAAATGATCGCTGCTGTGCCACAAAAGCCAAGCAATGGAAAGCCAAGTTTATGGTGATCAACTTGCAACAGTGACGAACATGCCTGAGACTGAAGCCGAAGGTGAGCGATTATGCTTATCTCTTCCAATGTGTTGCCTGCGTGTTTGGCTGCAAGCAAAACCATACAAATAGTCATTTTTTGCGCAATCTGGTTACAAAAAGTATTGAATGAAGTACTGGTTTGACTGGAGACTAGGGCTGTCCTGACTAAGGATTTACATAGTCGAATCAGAATCGTTAAGTCCTGCCTATAGACGACTGATAGTCCAATCATCGCCTTAATCTTGAGAAGCTGCAGAGCTGCGCTCTCTATTCATTCAAATTACACTGTAAATTCCCGCCTGATATTCACCGGTCTTGTGCAGAGTTTTGCGTGCATGCCGTGCTGCCGACAACTGCATGCACGTTGCGGTTCCTCCCGGGTCTATTTCAAATAGCCGGCTGTTTAAAAACGATAAAATATTCTTTGTGTGGTTCATCAACTGGTTCATCAGCACCTTGTGGGACTTTCAATTATCCGAAAGTCCCACAAGGTGCGGACAACTTTAATTTAAACACCAAGTTTGTCATTAACATATAAGGTCATATTCTTTTATACCATTTTAAAAGAAAACGCAACAAAAATGTTGTGGTCATGCTCCTTTCACACACGCCTGCCCACTGCCAGAGTTGAATTGTGTTGAACCTGTGCATGCTTGCATGTTTGTGAATTTACTGAGTTATATAACTGTTTTCTTGAAGTTGTAGTGGTTGAGAAATGGTTTCTCATGACTTTGGATAGAATTTAGGAGGGATGGTAAGGGGATAAACTAGATGTGAATATGCTACATAGAAAATAGTTAATATGGCAGATTTAAGGTCAAATACACCTACTTTTCTCTCTCTGCACTTTCCAGCAGCAAATATTTATTGATGTGCAGTTGTTCACATGTTCAGTTGTTGAGACTGTAATCTTAGGCAATTTTAACATAATCCATTTAGGAAAAGATTTTATAGCCCACATATAGAACAGCTTTCAATATTGGTTAGTAGGTTATACAGGAAACGGGTCTACTATCCAAATCATTTTCAAAATATCAGTTTATAAATTGGCTCTTTTTTCACTTTAATATCGGCATCTGCCCCCACAAAACCCATTAGACCGGGTTCTACAGGATTTACACTGATTAACACTTGTACACATCCTCCATCCTACAGGATTTACACCACATGACTGCAGCAATGCTTTCCTGGACCACAATATCAATACATGTCCCTGCTTACTGTAAATCACATCATGCAAACACATACTGCCTCACCTCTAATCCAGTTCTATGAATTCTTCCATACTTCACACACAAACGCACATACAGTAAATAGGCTACTTCATTGTCGCCACGTAAAGGCAGCCCTCTTTCACTTAAAAACTTTATGACAACCCGCTCAACCTCCTCCCGCTTCTTTCCCTCCAACTGTTGCACTAGTTTAATTCCCAGTGACAGATGAGCTCCGAAGCAGTGCTAACATGTAACAACAGTGTTCTTTGCTTTTCTCACGCACATGATCGAAAAACACCAACAAATATAGATTTTTCTTGAATACAACATAAAGTCGGGCAGCACGGTGGTGCGGTGTTTAGCGCTGTAGCCTCACAGCAAGAAGGTTGCGGGTTCAAATCCCGGTCTCTCTTGATCGATGCTCCGGCTTCCTCCCACCGTGCAGAGACATGTAGACTAGGTTAATTGGTGACCCTAAATTGTCCTTAGGTGTGAGAGTGACTGGTTGTTTGTCTATGTGGCTCTGCGATGGACTGGCGACCTGTCCAGGGTGTACCCCGCCTTTTGCCTGATGTCAGCTGGGATTGGCTCCGGTCCCCTGCGACCCTGTGCGCAGGATAAGTGGTTGATGATGGATGGATGGAAGTATAGGCAAAGCGAATAGGGGATCCACTCTCTCAACACGGCAGATCATTGGTGAGGGCGCGCACCTTACCCCTCGAACCCCATCACGGGCTGAGGCTGGATATTTCCACTTTCCCCCCAACACCGGGTCAGACAGCTGATAAATCCACTGTGCGCTGCTGCTACAGCTAGCCTCAGGTTGCGCTGCGCTCACAGACCGTATGGCCGCACTGCTAGCCTGGGCTTGATGTTACGGTGTGCTGCTAACACTTGCTCCTCGGGTCCCTGGTTAGCTTGTTCGTCATCTTCCACAACTTCTTCACCCTGATTCTCTTCCTGGCTCCTTTTGAATAGAAGGCACATGTCTCAGTGAAGACGCCTTTACTACAACCACTTATCTCACTCATTTTGAACTACAACAAACGTATTCCCACAGTCCGCTCGATTCAGCGCCGGGTTATTTGATGACCCACGTTAGGGGCGGGTTGTTACGTGCTTTCCACACCTATGGTTGACCAATAATAATCCGTATTTGTATAGCGTCTTTCTAGTCTTTTCGACTACTCAAAGCGCTTTTACACTACATTCACTGAGCCTAAGTGCTCAAACAAAAACTAACATTCACACTCATCCATACACTGGCGGAATAGCCACCAGGCCTGCAATTTATACTTCTACGTCAAATCGACGGCGTAGGCTACGGGGCTACGCAGAGGCTACGCCGTCGCTTGATGTGCACCTGCTCAAAAATGTAACTACGTGTCGAGTCGTAGCGGACTGTAAGCTCTGTGATTGGTCAGCTGTGTAGTCTCGCAATGCCTCCGAGCCGACCGGAAGTATCCTGCGCTTTGAAGTAACATTTACTAACGGCCAAAACGGCGGCTGTAACACGGTGGCTGTTTCTCAATACCGAGTTCGCCAAGTTCGGACTTCTGTACTTTAAAGCTCGGACTTGGCAAGTTCGGCTCGGGAGTACAAACTCCCAGGAACGGGAGCACGCAGTCAGTCATTCAGCAATTGGAACAGCAGCGGACTTGATGACTGCCGGAACTGCTAGCGGGCGGGACTTCACATTTCCGAAAACGTTATAGCAATTTTTTAAATCAGCTCTGTCTTGAGAAATCAACCACATATTTGTAGTTTAAACAACTACATTTCCGCATAAAAAAAACTCTTAAAACTACTATATGTGACACAAGAACAGCAGTATTATTAAGTTACAGTTCTGAGTTTTCTCGTCCGACATTTCCGCTTTTTGGCGGCGAAATGCATTCTGGGATATCTGGTTATTCAAGCAAAAATGCCAAAGTCCACACAGTCACCACCGATGCAGGCTCAGTAAAACGGGCGGAGCGAGAACACATCCGGGTATTTGACTGTACTTGACTAGATGCGGACTTTTGAATTGGAACAGTACTTTGGCTGCGACTTATGACGTTTCACAAGTCCACAAGAACGCAGAAGTGAATCAATATAT
>NW_024044782.1:22500-44045 GCF_014851395.1 Micropterus salmoides
AGTTTTCATTATTTTAATACATTTTTCTGAAAAGATTGAAGATTAAAGGTGAAATGAATAGTCGGTGAGCAGAAATTAATACAACTATTGTTTAAGAACCCATTCTTTCAAGCAAAAATGCCAAACAATTGCCAGCTCCACCTGAATCAGCAGATTATTGACACATAATATAATAGTTGGTGCTCTAAATTCTTGTAAAAGAAGTTCTGATGTGATATCACAACTCTGAATTTAGGAAATGCTGTTCAGGCTAAACATCGTCTCTACTATTCAGTATAAAACTTACTTTTTAATATTTAACAACCTCTTGACCAAAACAAGCATTTCTTTGAGGCTTGCATATTTACCATTTTAAAATGGCTGTGTAGACATTTCTTTACAGCTGCAAAAACTACTCCACATTAAGTGTTCCCTTTACCATCAAGGGCAGCAACACTGCAGTGTCTCCTCCAAAGAAAATACTGTAATCTAGTTCACACTAATTAAAATCCACGATGAGATGCTTACCTACAGAATTTTACAGCAATGGAAACGGCATTGATACCAGTAACACTCAAAGTTAAAGCACATCTATTTCACGACTGACATCACCTTGTCCCACTTTTTTTTTTTTTTTTTTTTTTTTTAAATGAGGATCCAGCCCCGTTTCATTGTAACAAACAACAACAATAAACAAGAGCAACAGTAAGCAGATTAAAATTCAATGAAATATTTATCCTGCGTCTTTTTAATACGTTTTAAATATGAAATAGTAGGCCAACATTAGACACACATTAAACCAGTGTGTTTTTCTGATATTCAGTTCTTTTATGACCTATCCAGCAGAATGTGGCTATGATAAACCCCATTGGTCATTTACATTTCATACATTGCAACAGTCCTCACCAAAGCTCTGTCCGGATTTAATCACAAAGGCCTTTCTGTATGTACTCTGTCTGAATGCCAAGTTGCAACTGCATTTTCCTCGTGTCTGCATTCTCACGTTCAATCACATCATATGGTGTGTAGTAAACATACCATTATCAGAAACATACCATTATCTGAAATTGATGTTTTTGGAATGGTTTTCTTTTTAGACAAGGGTGAGAAGTGAAATGTGTGTTTGCTACGCAGGTGTTTGGCATATTCCTCCTCTAGAAGTCGGTTGTCCCACGTCGAAGCTTAAAAAACGTCTTGTTTTGCTTTATTCTGAATTTGAAGCAGTCAAGCAGTAATACTGTTCACGATTTGACAACCCATAACAAGTTAACGAGCGCTCTCGGCGGCGTCTCTCAGATAAAGGGATGAACTTCTGCTGAACCTCTTCCGCGGAGGTAACCGAGGGGTTCTTGAAATTACCCGGTCTAGTCTGGTGCAAGTCAAACAAATGAAAGACATCTGAACTTTTGTTTCACATGGTGCTTTCATCTCTGTCAGAATGGGGAAAAAAAAAAAAAAGACTCTCTCACAGTGAGAGACTGCTGAGCTGCTCTTCATTAGTTTCAAAGAGTCCCATCTGAGAAGTGTACTTTTACACAAACCTGCCTTAGAATGGAGTAGTAGAACATAGTGGCGTGTACTTGTACTGCTTAGGTTCCCATATGAAACTAAAAGTGAATAATCACCGGAAAGAACAAGGCTTCAAAACAAAACTTAAAACATCACCTCCTCGCAGCTCCCATAATCGCTCTCCACAATGCTCGACTCGTCATAGCTGCGCGGGTTCTGTCCTGCTTGCCGCGTTTGAGGCTGAGCGGAGTTCGCCGGCGGCGGCGGGCTGGCCTGCTCTGCATACGATGGCATAGCCACACTCAGACGCATGCTGAGTCTCTTGTATCCTCCCGAGACGTTATCGAGGCTGCGGGTGTGCTGCGTTGGGTAATAGCTGATGGCGGTGTACTCGTTGGGCACTGGGAGCTGGGAAGAGGAAGCCCGTCGGGACCCAGGAAGTCGTCCAGGTTCTGGTTGCTGTAGCAGGGCGGTAGGGGAGCGCGACGGTCACAGCGATCTAGCGGGAACGGGAAGCCACCGAATCGAGAGTTCCTCCGCGAGTCCATGGTGGAGGTGGAGTAGGTGTCTTCTACGATGTCAAACTGAGGGAACTCCTGAACTGCTGGGCGGCCATAGTAGTCTGGGTCAGCTGGATAAACTGAGGAAAGAAGACCGTAAGAAAAACATCAGAATAATTTGTCCTGATACGTTCTTTAGATCTCCTAGTTTATCTGTTGGTCGTCAATTTGCTATGAAGGATCCCAAGTGCATTGTACACACATTATTAGGAATTATGATGTAGTGCTGATTAGTCACTTATTCTATTGACACACATTTGTGTAAAGCTTTTATTAAACATAAACGAATACTTAGATGAAAGACATTTGTATTAGATTATTGAGGCCAAAATGGATATTGATATTTGTTATATGTTGGCTGATATTATTATCATTTATAATTAAGACCGAGCCTCCAGGGTTTGAGAAGTGAGGTTCCTTAAATCTGCATTCTAATGAACGGCCAGCAGGGGGCGACTCTTCTGGTTGCAAAAAGATGTCCGGCTCCACTAGAAATAATAGCAAAATGACCCTATTTCTCATCTGATTTATTACCTCAGTAAACACTTTCATAATGGGTTTATGGTCTCAATCGCTAGTTTTATATCTTGTTTAATACAACATGATGTTCATTTAGTAAATTATGGTCCCATTTAGAGGAAAATAGACCATAAAGCAGAGGATGCTTCAGGGCAGGATTATCTTGTTAAGTTGTTACTGTGTAAATTTAACCAGCGCTGTTGAAAAAGCTTATTAGGAGTTGTCTGTTTGCTTTCTCTAGTGAGTACATTTAGTTTTAAGCCTGTTGTTCTCTACCAAAAATTGTCACCCCGGTTAAAATGACAATTAACGTGAATTACAGATGCATCTTGCTAACAAAGCTAGCTCCTCATGGAGTTATTGGCATCACCATCTCGTCCAAATATGGTGTAGTCCGATGCCGCTGGTCGCAAAAAATCAACGGCCAAACTTGAGGCTTCAAAACTGCAGTCCGGAAACCAATGGATGACGTCACGATGACTATGTCCACTACCTTTAATCAGTCTATAGATATGGCAGTGTGTTCTTGAGTCGGAGGAGCCTCTGAGTCCCGCCCACACTGAAATACTGACGCAGAAATCAGAAGCGGTAAATGACACCAAAACATAGCAGCATAGTTTTTCCTGTTCCTTAATCTTAAATGCTGTGGGATTTTTTTTTTTTTGCATCCGCACTTTGGCATATTCCACATATTATATCTCCCGTTTTATAGTTGATTAAATTTTTATTGTCAAATAGTATCCAGTATTTTCCACAACGCGGAAATCATCCTACAAATGTAGTAAGTGGGACATTTAAAGTAACTTTAATAAATCGGCACATATTTGTTCATACAATATATCTGCAATAATATAGAATCTGCTGGTATATTGGCCTGGCAGAATTTTTGGTCTAGCTCTTTGGATAATTATATTCTAAACTCACATTTGCTTTGCACAACCTCATAATCTACAAATAGCAACAAAATGCATTTTAGGTAAGATTTTCCCGTGCTTAAAGAATCGACACTTTTGTATGCAAGTGTTTCTGCAAGTTCACCACTTGGTTTTAAAAAGCTGCCACAGAGTCAGATCAGCTCTCCGACTCAACAAGCAACTTTAATCATTCACTTATTATCCCAGAAAGATTAATACTAATACACCCTGGGGCAGGTTGCTGTGTGGGATGTCCAGGATGGATTTGAGCAAGACGCGCGGGGGGGGGGGGGGGGGGGGGGGGGGGTTAAGAAGGCTCAGACTATTTGCATTTTAAATCCTTCACTGTGGATTTGAAGAGATTTGGGTTTGACTAGTTTAACAGGAGGTGGGGATGTGTCTAAAGAAAGCTCATAAAGTCACCACATTTACTTTATACAAATGACTGATCCAGACTTCTAATGACTGCAGAAGTAGGATAATCTTCTCCTCTTGGGTCAACTGAATTACAATCAACTAACATTAACAATTCAAGGGCAACCTTGATGATAAGCTCCTCCAGCTTCTTCACCATCCCAGTGTGTGCACTTAACACACTTTATCACTTTAATATTTTTCTGAAACTAATTTCAAGTCCCCAACCTTGAAACAATTATTTGATGATAAAACCTGCCCTTTTCGACGTGCTAATCCTGAATAAGAAGTTTAACCCAGCATACTTTTTAAATCTTCTTCTGCGGTTTTGACAACAGGAGTGTGGCAGGTGAACATTTGTTTTTCTATGTTTGATCGTGGAGGACAAAGCTTGTTGACAACCTTGCAGTGATTCATACTTCACTTATTTCCCTTCCCTCAGAGTGTTATCTGTACACATGACAGTGTTCTTTGTGCACTGAATCATTTGTAGTTGCCGATGTGGTCAAAATCAGCATTGTTCAATGCGTCAGTGAGGGAGGTAGTAAACATGCCGTTGGTACTTGAACCCGTTGACACATACCTGCCTGTATTCATGAACATAAACTCAGTCATTCTCAAGTGGCTATAACACATCCACCACTGTGTCCATGAGAAAGACACTTTACCCCTAGTTGCTCCACAGGTGTGCAACATCTAACATATATAGCAATTTAAGTCGCTTTGGATAAAAGCGGCAGGTAAATGAATAAATGTACATGTAGACAGAAATATTTGCAGCAACTGTTTTGATAATCGTTTGATCGATAGTGAGTAATGGTTTTAATTATTCAAGCAAAGTTTGTTTGTTTCAGAATCTTCAATGTGAGAATTTGCTTCTTATCTCTTGTTTGAACCTTTGATTTAGGGCTAAACCATTTGGGGAAAAAATCTAATCTGATTTTTCTGCCAGATATTGCGATTATGATTTGTTTTGTTTGTTTTAAGTATGTATGTATGTTTAGCCAAAGTTCAATTTCACTGCCAGTCAATTTCTGACGGAAGCCTCGTCAAGCAGCACAGAGCACATGTACCAGGAAGGAAGTCAGACACAGAACGGCATAGAGAATCTGGTCGATTTTCATAATCAGACGCCCTGTGCAGACTCCCGGTCGTATATATCAACAATAAACACAACAAAAAAAGAAACAATTTAGCTGACTTAACCATGGTAGAAGCACAAAAATCAAGGACAACTGAACAAATGATCAAAATCTGAACAAGTCGGCAAAACACTCTTATTCTGAAACGCTCCATGTGGGAAATGAAGCCTGCAGAGAGCGGAACGGAACATGTCTGTTCAGCTGACGCCATTATGCCATGTTATCCTCTAGTTTCGTTTGTTGTTTTAAAATGTACACGCCCTGTGCCCGCTGATTGGTGAGTAGGACCACAACATGAGGCGCATGGCGCTTGTGATTGGCACACAAGGATGACAACGGAATGAATTTGTAATTGCATAACTGTTTAAAACGGGTCAGATGCTCTGTTTAATTAACCTTCATTTTAATCACCGTCTTCACGATTAGCTAATCGCGTTCTTTCAAATCGCACTTCCGATTTGAAAACGATTAATCGTTCAGCCCTACTTTGACTGGACAAAAATAAAGAGTATGAGAAACTGTGGTAGGCATTTTCCCCCCCAACTGATTATTTTGGAGTGTTATTCGGACATTTTACACATCAAACAATTTATTGACTGGAACAAATGAATGGCATCACATGTGGCATCACATGTGGCAATAAGCTTAATCATGCTTACTATCTCATCTGTAAGATGTTTGAGAACATCTGTCCAAGGACACGCAAGCGCACACACTTACACAAGTCATTACTTTGTCAAATCTGCATAAATTAACTATTTTGTCCAACAATAGAACCCAATACATTCAACAGATGTACTGTATCACCATCTGTCAAGAAATTGCAGTACTGAAATGCCAGAAATATGTTTGAGGTCCTTTTAGAAAACGCTGTCTCCGTTACATAGTTCTTCCTCTTGAGAGCACTGACAAACTGTAAAATGTCACAGTACATATCTGGGTCACAATTATTTAATAACTACATTTAAGCAACCCTAATCAAATATGTTTCTATTCTATGAGTTTATGAGGAACTGTATTTGTGAAAATAAATATATCGCCCTAAAGAATCCATTAAAAATCCATTAGTTAGGGCTCTGATACTGGGTTAATAGTATTTTTACAAAAATCATTGACAATTGCAGAGTTTATAAAGAAGTAGCTGAAATCTTAATATCTAACTAGGTAACTGTGGAGTGTTGAGTACTAGTTATAAATAAATAAACATCACCAACTGATGTTATTAACAATAATTTAGCTACAACTGGGTGTTGAATCTTCAAGAGGTGGTATTATGCTCATTTTCAGGTACAAAATCTTATTTAGGAGTTGTACCAGAACAGGTTTACATGGTTTCATTTTCAAAAAACACCCTAAACAGCTCCTCTTTTCACCCTGTGTTGAAGGCTTCGTTTTACCTATGGAGTGATGCATCTTGCCTCTACAACATCTTTGTTGGGAGTTGCACGTGCGCAGTTCCTAGTTAAGGACTACTAGCCAATCAGAAGCAGAGAAGGGCGGGCCAATGAGAAGCCGGTAAACACGGCTTCGTTTCAGCTGTACATGTTGCCGACCAGCTTGGCAACATGGACTGGAGCAACAAATGAGTCTTCCATCTATAGAGTTTTAACTGAGCTCTGTCTCTACATCACAGGAACAGCTTTATGTCCACTGACTGTGTATTTTAGTAGCTTTGATGTAACTAAGCTACTTTTGCCACGTTGCTGTAGCTTAGCTTGCTACATTTCACTGGGGGGTAGCTTCTATGTAGTTAAGCTTCATTTAATATAGAGTAGCTAGTATCTTAGCTCACTACATTTCCCAGGTAGCTTGCCCAACACTGCCTATTACATGCACAAAAAAGCATAATACCACCTCTTTAATACTTTTGTTTACCTGCTAAAAATTCTAGCAAATTCTGTAGCATCTCCTTTGTCAGATAGATAGTGATTTAAAACTTTTTTGTGTGTGTTTTAACATTTATAATCGTAAAAATATTGTAAGGTATTAAATTAAGTATCTTTTTGTATCGGTATAGATGCTCTGGTATCATATCGCCTATTCGCTCAGCTGCCACTGTTTGACTCACAGGAAGCACCCTGCAGCGATGAGCACTTAGCAGAAAAGATTTGAGGCAAAATCTTAAAACAAAATAGACATTCTTGAGGATTACCACTTCAAATTCCTGCCCTACATCCCCAAAATCTCAAACTAACAAGGCAGACGCATTATACAGTTTGTTCAAACAAAATGACATTAAAAAAGCCTCCTGCTGTCACTTTGGTTACTGAGAATACTAAGCAGACTGCCAGCTGATCGTATTGTGAGACAGAGAGAGAAGATTAGATAAAGTAGCAGAGGGAGTTACAAGGAGAGACTGGAAACAAGATGAGAAACCGGAGAGAAAGCTACTCAGAGGGAGGGAAAGAAAAAGAGGCTGAGAGATGGTGGAGGAACAGGCAAATCAATAGAGTAAAAGATGACAAAATGAAGGGGTGAAAAATGACAACATGAAAAAAGCAGGGTAAACATTTATGAGTAGAGAGAGAGAGACAGTGAAAGGAAGAGGTCAAAAGAAGAGACAGGTAGCTCAAAAGAAAGAAGAGAGGCCTGACAAAGACAACGTGAAAGTATTTGCACAATGATGTTTCCAGTCGAAAGAGATAAAAAAAACTGACAGCATCTTTAAATCTCTCTCTCTGTAGACTTAATCAACATCAAAGGGATTCAGCTCAGACTCAAAACCTTTGCTTGTTATTTCCACACCTTGCACAGTTCAATAAATAGTTCTTAAGCTGGACAGAACAGAGGACTAAGTCTCAGATCACTGTTTGGGGCTGGAACAGAGTTGATAAATGGCAGAAGTACTGTGTTAACTTAAAGGACAGAATCTGTTTAATGCACTCGTCACACATGACTGCTGTAATCAATCCTCTTCTCCAGTCTATATGGTTAAAATTATGTTTATATAATAATATAAATATATCTTGAAAGAAACTTGATGCCGCCTGGATTACGTTTTCTTTTATCATTGTTACTACTGAGCGTAACTACAAAACATTCACTGACAATATGGCTTTGTTCAGACTGCCGGACAAAGTGACCTAAACAGTGTGAACAGCCCATGTGCTTCTTGTATGGGCAAAAACGGTAGAGAGAGCGCCAGACATTACAATGAATGCAATGAAAAGGACAAAAAGTTGGGAACATTTGTCATAAATCGGGAGAATTGTGAAACAGGGAGGACAAACGGGAGTCTCTTGTGAAAATCAGGAGGGTTAGCAAGTATGAGCTAACCTCTCTGGCCTCCGTGTTTAATTCTGTACACTAGTACGCTGCGTGTGACGTCGTATTATTGTTTTGTGCATGCGGGTCCCTTTTTCAGGCTGTTACCAGTTCACACTGCAGACTGGAATGAGCCACATTTAAAAAATGTCAACATTCAATCAAAAAAAATCAGATCTGGGCAATAAATCTGAATTGAGCATTAGGGCCTGCAGTGTGAACGCACGCAGCCTATGTCTTTGTTTTTTGGATGGTATTGGATGGATTGGCTTGTGGCAACTAAAGGATGATTAATGTTTTATTATGTGCAGGTACTCACAGCACTTGTTAGAGTGACATGAGGATGTGTTTATTTTTTTTCCAGTCCCCAGAGTTGAAGTCCTATGATTTGTACACTTAGTACACTTCCTAGAGAGGAAAAAACATTCTAGCGAAAATAATCCAGGCTGCAATTTTGTTTTCTCCGAAATCTATTTGACAACACAATTTAGTACTACATGAATGTAATTTCTAGGAGACATGGTTGGATACCCATGTCCCTTCCATTTGTGACTCCACAGTTAAAGATGAGGGACAAAATCTACAGCTCTCTTTTTGTGGAAAAAATGCAAGTTCAGCTGAAGCTAATGAGGCTTAAACAATAGACATCTAACAGAGCATTCAGCTCAGATTCAAACTTTACAGAGCTGCTCTTTTTCTAAAGCTACTGAGAACAAAGGACTCTGTCAGCTCACTGCTGCAGGCTACAGTATTGATAATAAATGACATAATTATTTTGTTCACTTGAAGACTTTTACACCAAACTGGGCTCCACTTAGAAGGGGCTTTTTTACCAGGAGCTCCAAGCGGGAACATAATGCCCTGAAATAATAAAATAAAATAGTATTCTAGGCAAATATATTTGTCTTTGTTAAGGTGTTTGCATTATACCTGTAAAGTGATGTTTGCAGCCTCTGGGCCTCTCCCTTCAATTAATCAGTGAAACAGTGCGTAAAAGGGGAAATATAATCATAATTAGTGACAAATTTCACCACAGTATGCGTTTGTGCCTGAAGCAAGGGGGTTCATTTCGGTTTTGGTTGGCTGGTGAGCCGGAAAGATTTAACAACTGGTTCAGCAAACGTGGATTTAAATCACCAGCTTTTCCCTTAAACATTGTACGCTCTAGTAAAAATCCCAAAATATGAACTTAGAATAGAAAATTAAATTCATGATTTGTTAATGACATTTCTCTTTTCTAAACATGAAGGTTTGCAAATCACTGAACATTTTAAGAGGAGCTGACCAAGGGCAAAGCAAAAATCTGATTTGAGAGCCGAAATTCTGCTGCATTTGATTTTTGATTTGATTCCTCTAGAGGTATAGAGGTAAGCCAGTGGACTTTGGGTCAGAATAGGGAAGTCAGAAAGGATTTATTTTGACAATAAGACAAAAGACAAAAAAAACCCCACCAATCTTAGCCTTTAAAATTTCTCATTATTTTAAAGTATTTTCTAAGTGCAGCAATGTGAAAATAACATCATGTGGTTGGTGAGGAAACCCCTCTTCAGTTTTTGAACAAAGCTGTCTGTCTTTTGATAACCGTACATCACTTTGTAATGAGTGACAGTTTGATAGGGCGCTCACCAATTTAATAATAATAATAATGATGGCGATAGAAGGTGAAGGCACTATTTTTTTCAGCCTGCAGTTCTTTTATACTGACTATATCTCGGGAATGTTTACCAATTTCAGGCAATTCAGACACAGGAATCACGTGTATCGAGTGTACAGGATTGGTAGATAAGACACGTGCCTTTGGTGTGAGAGACCCGGGTTCAATTCCCCACTGTTACACATCCACCATTGTGTCCCTGAGCAACACACTTAACCCCTAGTTGCTCCAGAGGCGTGCGACCTCTGACTTGTCTAGCAATTGTAAGTCGCTTTGGATAAATGAGTAAATGTAAATGGATTCGGCCACAGTCCCCATTAACAACGAGCCGGATAACAAGCGAAGAACTTCAGGTATATGTCCTTTTATTCTCTGTGATAAGGTCAAGCAGATGAATGACCTGTCAGGTGGGCGTTGCCTGGGGAGCGATGGTATGAAGAGCGCCTGATCTGTCTTGAACATGGGTGTGTGAGTCACAGCTAAGGTGTATTGATTTGTTATATGAAAAAAAAAAAGTGCTGCACACAAAAGAAGAGAGAATGTGAGAAAGGAAAGGAGGACCGAGAGAGAGCATGACAGAAGAAGAAAAGGAGAAAGAACTTGAGTGGGTGTGATGAGGATGAAATAATGGAGCAGAGGGAGGTTTACATGAAGGAAGAAAGGTGGAGAACGACAAAAAGAGGAACGCAACAGAAAGAAAGGTGAAAAAGAAAGATGGGCAGAGATGTGAGAATATTTTTTCCTAAAGCCTTCTTACCTTTTTCTTTGAGGTTTGCTTGTACAAATGTTCCACATCCGATTCACAAACTTTTCGTAAATTAATCATTTCCATTTTGATGGAACGCAAATCCCCCCCCCTCCCCGAAATTGATATTTAAAACTTCCTGTTTGTGGTTTTGTTTCAGGAGGTTGAAGTTCTGCAAACCATGCATACACCATTTCCCATCAGACACTAATAAAATAGGAACGTGCGGTGAGAATGTGCGGAACTCACATATACAAGGGGCTAATTATATATAAAATGAGACTGAATGTTATTTCACAGTAATTTATAAAATTTCAAATTAAGGCGCATTTATAAACTTAATTTTGATACATTTTGTGGGATCAATTCATCATATTTACACCGAATGCATCAATTTCAATTGGTAAGCACATCTCAAGGGGTTCTTGATGAGGCCCAGTGAGAGGGATTTTGAAAAAAGGTGAGAAAAATAGACTGTACTTCTCGCCCCCGCCTCTTCACTATTGTAAAGGAGAAAATAGAGGGAGAGAAAACAAAAGGAGAAACAAGAGATATTTAGAGAGGGTGCAAAATAGGACTGTGAATAAGGGAGGGCATTACAGAATGTATAATGAGAGTACTGTAGGATATAGACAGTCATACAGGAAAGACAAGGAGAGAGAAAGATTGGAGAGAGAAGCAATCACAGAAAGAGAAAGTGGGAAATAAAGACATGCTGAGAGATGAAACAGAGAAATCACTTTATTTGCTGATGTTATCGTCCAGTCGGCCTCGTCTAAGAATGTTTCGTCTTTCAGAATTTAATCAGCGCCGTGTGTTGACAGATGACTTTACAGGCTGTCTGGTGTTTCCCATGATGCACCACTCCCCATGACTATTAAATACTTGTTACACTGACCTTGAATGACTGAATCATTCAGCCTGTCCTGACCTTTTGTATTACTGTGGGGCTTTGTAGCCAGTAACAGAACACCGGGATGATTTAGTTTACATTTCACAGATATGATTTTGTAAGGAGTGTTGGAATTAGATTCTTTTTAACGCTGACTTGAAATTAACTCTGCTACTTACTGCTAACAAAGGCGCCTTAATACATGAGACAGTACAGTTGTCTTGTATCTCAGTTACTGGGTATTTAAGGGGACTGATTGTCACTGTGATACCATAATAATAAGCGACTCATGGCTGGAACAAAGTGGAACAAATTGTAGACAGAGGTATGATAGCTACTATTTTTTTCTACAGTATTTTCATGTTAGTATTCGTGTAAAATGGTAAAGTAACAACCATGACTTGGCCAGTACTGAAATTTTGAGGCAGATATTTTCTATTTAGTTTTTATAGTGAAAACTTGAAAACTTGGTTAATGATATTTCAAAACGACGCCATTTTCTCTGCAAACTGTTGCTAACAAACACACTTTCTTTGACAAGGATCCTTGCATTTTTTATTTTTTTCAGAATTATGACCGCGATTTGTACTTACTGGTACTAGAGGTGCAAGAGATCAGCCATTGTTCTAAGCTCACGCGCTCTACGGGTCCGACTAAAGTGTCACACGTCACAACTATCAAGTCAGCAAAAATAAGCATATTTTATAGCACATATTTCATAGCACATTATTCAGCTTATCGGTGCTCTCTGGTGGACAAACATGTAATGACAGCACAGTTTCAAAATTACCGTAAACACGTATTTAGCATTTATGTACTGCGGTTTTGTTATATATCAATTGATATATGGCCTGCCTGATTTATTGGTTTAGCTATAATAAGTTGAGTGAACAGTTGTGCATTTGTGTGTACCTCATGTGAATATATTCATGGAAAAAGTGAACATTGGTATGCATTACCCTTCCAGAATAAACACAAGAAAGTGTGCATCTATCAAAACCACGGTGCTCATCATCCTAAAATCATACAAACACACACAAATACACACCTTCGTAGTCCATATCCCAGTGGTTCTTCCTGATGGAGTCATTGTCTGAGCTGGACGGCGGTCTGGTGGGGAGGTTGGGGGCAACACTGCACACTACCGGTCCCTGTGTCTTTGGAGAGGAAACCCCGCCTCCTGATGAAATGATCTGGCTGCATGGGCGAAGTGACCTGAATGGCGTGTGGTCGAGGTCGTTGATGGGACCGACCAATGTGTTCATCTCAATAGGGTTGACTTCTTGGTTTTTGGCTTTGAGGCTCTTGGACAGACAGGGCGTGAAATAGCTGTGGGTGTGAAAAGATATGTTTTGTTTTCAGTTAATATCTTTAAGGATTAATTACAGATACCCAAAGTCTAACATCCTCTAACATCGCTTCTGTAATACTGCTATTTGTGCGACTGTAAAAATTCAAAACTTCCTTGTTTTACCAGTGACAGGTTTGAAACTGTATTTGAAACTGTATAGTGTGTTTTTTAGAACTTGGACTGATTAAATTGTTTGTGGAATTTTGAACTTTTACTGATTTACACTCATTTTTTAGCTTTTATCCAAAGCGTCTTACAATAGCTTCTATCTCAGAGGTCGCATGCCTTAGGAGTAGGGCTGAACTATTTGGGGGAAAAAAATCTAATTCTAATTGCCAGATGTTGCGGTTATGATTCGTTTTGTTAAAGGAATTTTTTCATTTGTTAAAAATTTGTTAAGTTTTGCTAAAGTTCCACATTCTCTGCCAGTCCATTATTGATGGAAGCCGGACCAAGCAGAACAGAGCAGGGGCGAGTTCAATCTCAAAACCGTTTGCAATGTTTTTGGATTGAATGACATGTTTCCTTGCAACGTTCCGCAACGGGCTTCGAGGTATGTTTTCTTCTGTTTGGTGGGCGTGACACAGGTGTTACCCAATCAGCTGCGACAAGTGTGTAAACACAGCTGTGTTAAAAAGGCAGAAAAATGCAGTGGGCTTGCGTACACAACAGGGTGTTCGAGGCACCACTGTGTCCAGATGAACCAGGAAGTCAGACACAGAACGGCATGGAGAATCCGGTCAATTTTCAAAATAAAACACCCTGTGCAGACTCCCGATCGTAGATCAACCAAATCATAAACACAGTTAAAACAGCGAAAAAAAGAAGCAATTTAACTACGTAGCCTTCTTAATCATATTTGAAGCACAAAAATCAAAAACAACTGAACAAATAAGCAAAATCTGAACAAGTCAGCAAAATCAGACAGGCAAAACGCTCTTATTCTGAAATGCTCCATGTGCATATGTAACGTTAGCCTGCAGAGAGCGGAATGGAACGGGCTCACAGAAGCAAACAAAATGACAAATTAACAACACATTAACAACATGTAGGCTAAACGCTCTGCTGCTGAAACACTTTCACAGTGTGAGTTGATGCCCACACCTGTGTCGATACAGCTGGTGCCATTATCCCATGTTTTCCTCGTTTGTTGTTGTAAAATGTACACGCCCTGTGCCCACTGTGTCACCACACAAGGATGACAGTGGAATGAATTTGTAACTGTGTTACTGTTTAAAGCGGGTTAGATGCGCTGTATAATTAACCTACATTACACTACAATTGCCATCTTCACGATTAGCTCATCGCGTTCTTTCAAATCGCAATTTCGATTTGAAAACAATTAATCGTTCAGCCCTACTCTGGAGCAACTTTAACCTTAAGTGTCATGTTTAAGGACACATTGGCGCGATGTGTCACAGTGGGACTCGAACCTTCGTTTTAGACAGAAACATTTGCTCTTACCCATTGGAGTCCTGGACACAGACGGGCCTTTTCTTCTTCTGCTGAACATAACGTTTCCTGATGCAAACGAAGACGCCAACCAAGAAGAGTAATCCAAGCACGCTGGCACTGATCTCCATGATTTCCACATAACCAATCATTGGAGATACAACACTTTTTACCTGATGGCACCTGTAGGAGAGTAAAGGAAGTTGGATTTAGAGGAATGCATGATGGCTTTAGCATGTAAACATACTAATGTTTAGTATGAGACATTCCACATGTTAGCTTGTTAGGTGGTAACATGAGTACAGTTGACATTAAAAGGTTCTGCTAATAAACATGCACCACTTTCCAACTTCAAATAATAAACATCAATCAAATCTGTATTTGTGTAACAACTTTCATAAAGGTTGATATGAATATGTCAGAAGGTGTGTGTCTGAATATGGAGTGTGATCAAGAGTGTTACAGTTAAGAGCAGCATAAAAGACCCTTGGCCCGGGAATGAAGGTTACATCTGGCCGGTGATACTCATAGCTTCCCTGCCCAGGCACGATACACAACCCAGAGGACCTACTGGCAGAGCTCTGATTGCTAAGTGCCGCTGCTGCGATACTAACAGAACCTATCATTTTGTTTTACATAAAACTGCCTGGTGTTCAGCCTTACCCACTCATTTCCCAGGCGTAGAATTCCCTTACACGCGTTGAAAGTATATTCTAGCAGTTACAGAGCAAAATACAGCATTAATTCTTTTTTCTTCTTGGACGAGGAGTTTGTTTTGGAAAAAGAAATGTTTTTGATGAGCTGAGTTCTGTATTTTTCTTATTATTGGACGCTGATTGGTAAGATAGTTTGTTCATGTGGATGGTATTCGATGAAAATACACAGTGGACATTGTGCTGCTGTCTACTGCACAGACTGATCACACATGATAACATCAAAAACCTTCACAGCATGATAAAACATCTATCTGTGTGTTTTACACAACACATAGCAAACTCCCAGTCCTGCAATTACAATCCGCCGGTGGTCATTTTTCATTCACTGAGTTAATTAGTACCCCACCTGGAACATGAACCGCTTTTAATACCCGCGAGAAGCAACGCAATTCCAAAGTCTTAATGAAAGAAGGAATATGCAAATGCTGCTGTAATTTTATTTAAATGTGATTGTTCCCTTTGACAGCCGTTGGTTGTGTGAGGGGAATACAACTAGCTGGTTGTAAGGTGATGAATAAAAACACGTTCGCTTTGTGTGTGTGTGTGTTACAGTTGGACTGTGTGTCTAATCACATATACATGCATATTCAAGGCCTTGCAATGAAACGCAAACATACGTCAGTGCAAGTGATGTTGCATCTAATGAAGGTTGAGCTAGTTTTGGTATTTACTTGTTGGAATCTTAATAATACCTCTGAGAATCTAATTATGATTATGTGGTTGTGTCAGACCGGTTAACAGTTTTTCCATCTGGTCTGTAAACTGAGATGAATGTGTACAATAGATAGTTTGAGTAATAGTTGCACCATTCGGCGTAGTTCTGGTTTCCAGCCTAGCCGATTGTCTGACTGCTCTTCTTTCTTGCCTCGTCTGACTACTTCTTATGGCCTGTACAGATAAGCTTATATTTCACTCTATCCAGCTGTCTATACAGGCGGCGTAACAGGCCCAAAGCGTATTTTTTTCCCGTTTTATGGGTGTAACTTCTGAGATTGTGTATTGGGCTCGGAGATCTGCCAAAATGCAGGGGTCTGTTCCTGAACACATGCTGCATATAAACAGGTAGATTGTTTAGTATAAACGCCAAATGTGTGATCGTGCGTCTTGACTGAATCGTCTGGTGTGTGCGTTCTTAAGGTTAAAAATTAAAAAAATTGGTAAATTCCCGTTATGTCTGTGGTATCCCGAGTTTTTAAAACTGGTTAAGATTTGAAAATCCTCTAGTGTGTACGAGCTATCATGTTACTAAGACACTAAACAGTCTGAAGAAGCAAAAAGAGGAAAAGAGAGGCTGCACGTCCAGCCGATCAAACCAACTACACCTGGAGTAAAATCAGCTGCCACAAAAGCGTTTAATTGAAGTGATGGAACGCAGCGATCGATCAGTGACAAGTGATGTAAATGTAAATGCTCCGTACTTGTATAGCGCCTTTCTAGTCTTTTCGACCACTCAAAGCGCTTTTACACTACATCTGCATTCACCATTCATACACTGAGCCTAAGTGCTCAAACGGAAACTAACATTCACACTCATTCATACACTAGCGGAATAGCCGCCAGGGGCAATTCGGGGTTCAGTATCTTGCCCAAGGACACTTCGACACGCAACCAGGGGGAGCCAGGGATTGAACTGCTGACCTTCCGATTAACGGCCAACCCGCTCTACCTCCAGAGCCACAGCCGTGATGTGAAGAGCAAGTACAAATGTACAGAGCAGTGTTAAATGATACCAGAAAATGACAAAAAGCCAATCTTGTGGTGATAAACCTGCAACAGTGATGAACATGCCTGAGATCACAGCCAATGGTGAGCGGCGGTTAAAATCACGCAAGGACTCAGTTATGCAGGCCTTTTTTCATACAGTCTATGGTGCAGGCACATAAGGGCGAAAAAAGGCTTGCTCTTCTCTTTCTTTCTGTGTTTTTCTTGCGTACAACCATACTAGTAGTCATTGTTTGCTGTGATCTGACTACAAAAAGTATCGAATGAAGTACTGATTTTCACTGATTTTTGAAGTTTTAATTCTACCATAAAGGTATTGAGTAGCACCACTCGTCTCCACTTCCTCCCACTGTACAAAAGCCAAAATATCCCCGATACGGGTGCTGCAGTCCTGACGTCATTTGGAGCCAGAGACTGAGCAGTAGTGATTGGGGTTGAAGCAGCGTGCAAAGTCAGACATGGGGTTTGTGAAATCGCTTGATGAGCACAGTGGCTGCAGTCCAAGAGCGGGGAAAGTTTCTCCTACAGCTTGTAATCAATCAGCAGCAGGTAGCGGAGCTGCTGTGACAAACAGCCACTACAAGCTGCTTGAAATATGTTTTTATCAGTCTGTATCGTTTGCAAGGCTGTTGGTACATGTGATATTTTGTTTAAGTGTTGCATGGAGTTGTCATTTCAAGTCAGCATGAATTGCGTGCCATGAAGAAATGGAGTGGAACTAATGTCCAACCAGCATGAAGCAGCACAGTGCCACTCCCCCCAGTTTGTAATAAACCATAGTTTTCCTTTAAGAAAACCCAAATTATACCAATCACATGGCGAGGACAGCGGGACATGATGATATTTTGGCATTTTTAATTGATAAATGACTTAAAGATTAATTCTATAAAATATAAATCTATAAACTACTGATTATTATTTTGTTGACTGATAATAAATCACTTCAGCAGTGAGGACGGCTGATACTACAGATGCCGAGGTTTTTAGGCCCTTCAAGAGATAGTTTGAACAATGAAGATCTTTATACATCTTAGACATTTGGATTATAAAGAAGTCACCTCATGATTTGAATCTTCTGTGAAACCTTTTAAAACGGTGTTTTAATGAATGTTTGGCACCAAAACTCTCCGGTGAAACCAAACTAATCAAAATTTTTACAGCACCTTCAGCTCTTGAAGGAAGTTCAACAGTAACAAAACTACTGCATGCATATAAAGAATATGTTTCAAATGCATTACTCGTTAAAAAGTGCATGAATAAAATTTGTGCGGGTTTACCCTGCTTCGGTATTGTCCAGCGAGCAGTTGCACATGTAACCTGGAGCCTTGGGTACACACTCCTCGCCGTGGGCACATGGCTGGGAGGCACATGGGTTGTCTGCCAGCTCGCAGCGGGCGCCGTAGAAGAGTCCTGCACACCTGCAGCGCGGCTCTGCAGAGTAAATAAAACACACCCACACGTCTGACAAGAGCGACTGATCAAAGCCACGGCCAGTTCCCCCTACAGGCAGTAAAAAATCAAAGCAAAGGTCAAAGTGATGTAGCGAGAAAACACGAGCGAGTGTGTTTGATATTTAAAGGGAAAAATCACCCCTTAAAAACTTCAACACTGTTTTAGTTGTTGTTGTTCCTGTGGATAATAATAATAATGTAATGTGACATAAAGGAGTCTGTTTTAAGAAATGCTTTCACCGATCTAAAACATCAAAAGTAAAAGTCACGTTTTTTGGCAGATTGCAATCTTAAGTGAAATCTTCTTTGTTTTAAATGAAGTTTGACATCGATCCAATAGCGAAGTCACGGTCCTCAATTGGCCCATTGTGGGTTTAAGTGGAGGCTCGAGGCACCCCACAGGAACTTGTTGCATTGCATTCTGGTGTGTTTCAAGGACAGAAGCTGTTGTATGAGGTAGAGACATAACTCGCTCTCTCGTGTGTTTTTAAAGGTAATGTTTGGAAAGTGAAAGAAAGCATCAACTGTACACTGTAAAAGTACACTGCCCTTCACAGTAACTTCCTGGGTGTTGAGCAACGTAGGTGGATTTTTTAGTTTAAAAGTT
This sequence comes from Micropterus salmoides, assembly GCF_014851395.1. Classification (NCBI taxonomy): domain Eukaryota; kingdom Metazoa; phylum Chordata; class Actinopteri; order Centrarchiformes; family Centrarchidae; genus Micropterus; species Micropterus salmoides. The sequence continues at coordinate 41,392 of NW_024044782.1, forward strand.
GAAGCAAACATAGATGTTTTAGTATTAAAATTACACATCCCCATGTTGACAATATTCACACTTTAAGACAAGCACATTATTGCTTTATTGCCGTTATGAGTCACCCGAGCATATTTTCATAGCTCTTTTTTTTTAAATTTTCCTGTAAAATAATTTTGACCAACGGATGTTAATGCAGCAAAAATGTCTCCAAAAGGGAGCATTTCAGTGGTAGCTGGAATGAAAATGGTTATTAACAGTTTCATCACTGATATTGCACCTGTCCATGGGATCCTTCTGCTTATTTGCTGTCATTATAGTACAGTCATTTGGCAGATGCTTTGGTCCAAATAGACAATTTGTAGTTCAGTGTCTGGCCCAAGGACACTTTGACACGGGGGACCTGAGGGATCAAACCACCAGCTCTGCAAGTTATGCCTAACTTCCTCTAACATTAAAACACAAACGATTGTTCTTGGCCTCAGCTCAAAACATCCACTAAATGGCTTTCGGCGTATTCAACAGAAGCTAGACAGATAAAAAAAAAAAAAGAAAGAGACATCCAGTATCCACCCATATACCAGAGACATTGGTATAACATTAATGTAAGTAAAAATTGCAGTACAGAAATGTCATAATATGTTTGTTTAGTTTAGAAACACCATGACATAGATTGTCAATCAGAGTCCTGACCTTTTCCTTTTGTTATTGTAAATTTGTCCCACTATGTATGAATTCTTTGACAACAGCACTTCCTGCTCTAAATTGTCTGGTTACATTTCGTGTTTGAAAAAACAAGTCTGATATATCGAGTCAGGCTTCACTTCTTCACTTTCAACTGCATCTCACCATCATGTCCAACAAATGGAGTGGCTCAGTTGTCATCATGTGACCCTAAACATTGAATATAGGACAACTTGTTTTCACGTTACAAAAGGCCCATGCTCAAGTCGAATGATGACACCTGAGACAGCTCCAATTCCTGGCTTAAAGCTCCAAAAGCGTGGACCTTTGAGTTACACATATTTTTGTGGTTTTTAACACAAACCAAAACCTTAAAAGGCCTAAACTGCTCAAAAGAAGAAGGGGAAAAAAAGTTAAACCTTTTTACTTGACATCCCTTTTTACTCAGGAAGTAAACAAAACAGTAGGGGATCGACTTCATATTCGCAGTAAAAATAAAGGAGCATCCACAGCCTTCATTGTTTTTGCCGCCTGTCTGATTACATTTGCTTGACCTGGAAAGATCTTTTGGGAAATAATATTTGCTTCTTGTTGTTGGCATCGCACCCCAGAATTTGTGCCTGAGGCTTAACTGAAATGTGATTTGGCATGATGATGAATAAAGTCCCGAGAAAAGTAATACCTGGCTGTAACCTTGTGTCCTGTGTCCACAGGGGGCATAGTGGACATTTTCTTATTTTATGCAGCTCAGTGACCTAACAGGTAAACCCACAGCAAGGAAATACCAAAGAGATGGCAGTTTTTTGATAAAAGCTATAGGGTTTGTTTGTTTACACTGTTCTCTAGCACAGAGATCTGTATCGTCAGCTGTACAGCTTTATGTTTGGTTTCATATCCACCTTACTAGAAAAAGAACATATTGCCTGCACTCTCTCACAAAGACACATGAGATAATATTGTTTTAAAGCTCCTGGTCTTTTCTGTAAAATTGCTGGTGTGCTTATCAGATGCTATTCTAAGTAAAGAATAAGGTAAGCCGCCAGACATCCTCTTTTGTGATACATAATTCAAACCCCCCCCCAAGAAATTGCAAGCCTCTCAGACACCATTTTTTTAAATCTTTTGTGTTTTTGCCAAGAACTGATGCATCTGGCCAATTAGTGATAACCTAAAGCAATAATAAAGCAAGCAATCACATAAAGGGCTGGATCAGGCTGGTGTTATTCTATATGATTCTATAAATCTTTAAAAAGCCTCACATTTTTTTTGGACAAAAACTTTACTAAAACAGGAGGAAATTCAGCAGCCAGTTAATCCACATCTGGTCTCAGGTATTTGAGATCCCCAGTGCTGCTTTGTACAGAACGTTGGTGTAGGAAAAATCATTGAAGGAAATCAGATATTTATAGTCTAAATCTCAAACTGGTCAGCTTGGCCCTTCAAGGATTAAAATCGATCTAATTTAAGTCTTTTGTTTGCATTTTTAGTCCCTCGACTGTGGAGCAGACACTACCAAAACATCAACTAAATTTGTTTGAGTGTCTTAAAAAGTATTTGTATTCCTGCACATATGACTGCAGTTTTAACTCTGCTTTATACATATGTTTCTGCAGGTTTAATATAACTGTAATTTATTATGTGGTAGGTTTACATCTAATTTAAACTTTTAATAAATGTTTTACTAAATTAGCGTATGTGTCTATAGTCCTAATAGTAGCAAAAAGTACTATAGAAGGTGTGATGGAATAAGCGGGATGGTCTTCCTGAAGATATTTCCCTTTGCTGAAGACACCTTTACATTACGTATACGTCAGAGTCAGGAAGGCTGGAAGCTGACTGTCCTAAATTTTTAGTGGATATGTTTTCCTTTTGCATAAAGCTTTGTTATTGTTTTGTTTTCAAAGTAGATTCAGCAAATTAACTTAAAGCCTGTGAAACCCTATTTTCCCACTCAGCCTCTTACTGTGAACAAAGTTGGAATAGTTTAGCCT
>NW_024044783.1:0-7186 GCF_014851395.1 Micropterus salmoides
AGACTTTCCTCTTTGATAAGCTTATAGTTAGGGCTGGCTCAGGTGAGTCCTGAACAAGCCTTAGTTATGCTGCTATAGGCCTAGACTGCCGGGGGATTTCCTATGATGCACTGAGCTCCTCTCCTCCACTTTCTCTCCCTCTGTATGCAACCTCATCCCATTATCCATGTTACTAACTCGACTTCTCCCCTTTCCGGTAGTCTTGTGCTTTCTCGTCCCTCTCCTCTCTCCTCCTATCACCTCCTGCAGTTGTTCTGGCTCTGGAGCTGTGGAGTCTGGATCTGTGGTTGCAAGTCACCTGCTGCCCCTGTGTTCCTGCTCGACATCCTCTGCTACAATTATTGTTACTAGTCCTATTGTATTATTATATTTATTATTATTATTATTATTATTATTATATATTATTATCATAAACATTACTATAAATATCTGTACCATTATACACCCTGTCTGTAGCAACATTACTGTACTATATATACCTTTGTGTGTAATTGTGTAGGCTGCTCCTCTCCCCTACACTTCACCAAACACAAGGCAGAGGCCACCTTGGGGCTCACCACTGGGAAGACAGTGTTACACTTTAAAATAGGGAAATGAAGAGGAGAAATGTGTGACTTACTTTACAGCAACGATGATGGCAGCAACGATGATGGCAGCAACGATGATGGCAGCAACAACAATGGTAATAATACCACCTGTAAGAATAGAGGAGAGATGTTCAGATTTGTTCTTTACTGTGGGCTTCAAAGATAACAGCCACCATTTTTCCAAACCTGCTTCTTCTGTTTATGGTCACAAAGCACATTGACAGATAGTCTCGAAAAAGACAATATATTCAGTACATATTCAAAGCTGTAAAAACTGAGTTGTAAACACAACATGGACAGTTAACATTAATTTGGTGAATTTGTTTGCAGCAGATTATTTACACATTAAGCTAGTCTACCTGATAAAAGTCCAATATTATCTCTCTTTTTTGCTCTGCTTTTGGTCTCCACCACTTCCTAAGGAAAATATCTGGCTCTTTAGCTGCGAGTGTGAACCAAAACAGTGAATGTGCAACTGAACAGCTGAAACTTTTTCTAAAACTTCATAGAGCCAAGGGGATGTGCAGATTTGATTATCAGGTAAGTATCTACAGGTTCATCACTCCTAGAGACACCATTCTCATTGTCACCATCATAAAAATATCAATTATAGCTGCTTTAAATTAAAGACACAAAAATCGTATGAGAATGAGAACAAAACAGTGCAAGGACTCATGCAGAAAGAGACTGTTCTGTAATGAACGATCAATGACCACCAAAAGCTTGGTTGCTACAAGTCTTAAAACTAATTAGAGGAATTCTGAATTCCGTCCTTACATTTGACACAAGTGTAACACATAATGAACTCAATTGTCATCTCAGACTACACTAATAAAAGCAAAACTCTCCTCAGTCCCCCAGCAGAAGGTACTTTAACACTTGAGTACTTAAAGATTCTTCTTTCTTGTAGGATGAATGACTCAGGTGTTACATCTGCATGCATATTATAGGGTACAATAAAGACTTAAAAAAGGGAAATAAAATATGTGAAAAAATTCTTACCTACAGGAAAAGTAGATTTGTTTGTGACAGCTGATGAAGATAAAAATAAATAGAAGTCAAGATATTTACTTACTGTGGTCTTTCACTGGTTCTGTTGAAAAATGTTGTTAAATTGTAATTGTGTATGTTGTATTGAAGTGTTAAAATAATTTTAACAATTTACAAATATATAATGTTTACACATAATGTATCAGTTTTAACTGTACTCACCAACAATGAGGGTAACGTTGCCTTTGCTGATCTGACTGTGCAGTTTGGGAACATAGCAGGTGTAATTTCCTGCATCCTGTTCAGTGACATTGGTCAATTTCAGTGAAATGTTTCCTCTGGTCATTTCATCAGGAAAGAGAGATGTTCTACCTTTGAACTTCTGATCCTGATCAACTAATTTGTCCTTCCTATTTCTATAGACGTGCACAATGCTGTTATTGAATGTCCACTCCACCGTTTGATTCTTCACATTGAATGGGGGCTCCAGGTGGCATGGCAGAATGACATCATCACCGACTACTACTTTAACTGGTTCACGTGAGCCAATCACATTAGACTCTCCTGTGGAAACAAACATCACATTTAGACTTCCTGTTGCAGCATCATTGAACACTTTGCTCCTCAATATTGATTAAAACTAAGATAGCTGACCAATATCTAAAGTCATTTGTGATATTCCAATGCATTTTTTGCTTTTTGTGTGTCATTTCACACGTTCAGTCTGTACTGACTTATATTGTGCAGAAACAGCATGCCATTTTACACCAGCTGTCACATGACAATGACCAGGAGTGGGATATTGTCAGGATCACTGGGTGCACAAAGCAGGAGAGAGCCCAAACGCATGACACTGTGAGCTGAGATTGAGTTCCAGCGTTTATTAATCCCAAGCACGACAAACAGAACTCACGGGTACAGGAAACTGGTAACATCCAAGAGCAGCAACTTCATGGTACAGGACTAAGAACTAAGAAAAGAGGCAAGACAGATACTAAGTAAGATGTGGATGAATAATAAAGGCTAAACAGAGACTAGAGCTGAATGAACATAAATGACACCTAACCAACACATGAGGGACAGGAACAGAACTAAAGTACTAAGGCAGACACCGAGATAACAGGACAGATCAGAACCACCACACAGAACAAGCAGAAGACTGGATACAAGACCACAGACAGACAGGACTGAAACCCAGACAGAGATAAACCAAAATCAAAACACTGAAAAGGCATGGCCAAAATAATATAACACAGACAAGCTCAGGACAGGATCGTGACAGATATAAATAACCATGAAAGTCTGACTATTAGGTGGTGGATAGTGAGGTGGATGGAAGGACAGTAAGTTGGTCTCTGGCCCAAGAAGTGGCGTGCTATTTAGATGCCATCCCATGATATCACGTTGGGTTTTAAGGAAGGTGCTGTTTTGGCTGCAGGGTACTTTTTTGTTGCAATACCACTAGTGACCACAGGGACAAATTTGCCTCTTTTTCCGATATACGTCCGTATCATAATGTTAACCCTGTATGGGGTCCTGGAAAACTCAGGTCCTATGTTTAACAGCTCAGAAATATACTCACCTTTGCTATTGGTGGATACTTGTTGTCTTTACCTAATTCTGTATGATTTTACTTATAAACCAAAATTTTTTTGAACTGGTAAACTGTTTCAGAAGTCAGAAACATAGAATTATATATTATGTTTGGGAACCCCAGCTGTAAACAGTTGAAATAGCCTACTTTAGGTCTGCAAAACAGTATTTTGCAGGTGACATTTGATGGATTCATGTGCAAAAAAAACTTAGACTGACTCTGTCCTAAGGTGGTTTTATCACTTACTATCATACAGGTAAATTTATGGATTGATTTATCTCTCCACACTATATTTAACTTACTTTTATTATTTATTTATTTTATACGACAGGCAGCAGCTGTTTTCAGCACAGACTGTTTTTTAGTACCCGGGCCAGACATTAAGAGCTTCAGTGAACTTGCCAACAGTGAGGTTAATGTAACAACTCTTCTGCAGTTCATCACTGTGAAAGGAGCATCTGTATCTTCCAGTGTCATTGAGCTTTACTGAGGAGAGTTTTCTGAGGTTTTGTCCATGCTTTCCACATGAAAGTTTTTAAAGGGCGTTCTTCCTTCATATATGAGCAATAAAACTATAAGAAGTAGGCTATAGCAAATGTATAATACTTTCCCACGTCCCGCACTGTTATGAAGTGTGATGATAGGGAGTTTAGTGCAAATAGGTCTTGAGAGGGAGTAGAGTTGTGTTAATTATTATTTAATTAATATAAAGTTGCGAAGCTTTTGTATAAGGCAGGATCGGCACTGCGCCAACAGTTACATTTACAACCAGGAAAAGCAAACAGGCTGAGGCCCGGAACTAAGCACGTGTAGTGACTCTCTACCGGTCTCTTCCGCTCCCTTTCAGTACTCTGGACAGCGCCAGGTCTAGACATGCGGAACTCTAACTTAACCAGACTCATTTCACAATTTCACAGCACAGTAATAAATGCCATATTACTGTATCAGTTCATTAAGTCCATTTAAAAGCGCGTGACAGTGATCCCACAGAAAAGCCCCAAATAATTTCTGTACACGGTTCCCCTTCTCCATCCATCCATCCATCCATCCATCGTGAACCGCTTATCCTGCGTACAGGGTCGCGGGGGGCTGGAGCTAATCCCAGCTGACAAAAGGCGGGGTACACCCTAGACAGGTCGCCAGTCGCGGGACCACACCGACAAACAACCAGGCAAACGCACACCTAAGGACAAGTTAGAGTAACCAATTAATCTAGTCCGCATATCTTTGGACGGTGGGAGGAAGCCCTGGAGCACCCGGAGAGAACCCACGCGGACACGGGGAGAAAATGCAAACTCCACACAGAAAGGCCGGGATGGTCGGGGTTCGAACCCACGACCTTCTTCACACCGCTTTACCCCTCTCCTTCTAATTAGTTATTCCTTCGTGAGCTCTTTGTAACAACAAGAAGAGAAATATAGCCTGCATCCGAAGCATTACAGATCTGCATAAACTGCCACTGGTGATGCAGGATGACAATCGCCAAAACTGTCAACGAGTTACCTGACAGTCTGTAACTTTATGGTCTCGGTTTGATTGCAAAAAGGCAGGGTGAACATGAACCGGACCAGAACTAAAATGCAACCGTGCATAAGTTTTTCCCCTGGTCAGGACCAGATGAACCGAACTGCAGGTGTGAAAGCAACTTACAGCCTGTCAGGTGTTTTTTGGTTTCCCCTTGTTTGTCCTAGAAATTAGTGTGAAAAAGCGCCCTGTTTAACGGACCACTAGAGGTCCTTTGCGAACTCTGGATAATTCATAAATCATATGAACATAATCTTTACTACGTAGCCTAAATAATTAGTATGGCAATACCACGGAAGCCCTTTGTTGAATGAAGTAGTGGGAGACTGTTAGACCAATAAAACAAAAGGTAATGCGAATTAGACTTAGATGTTACAGCGTGTAGCATACATTTGTTTTACAGAGAACAAATGTCGACTTAGAGCGATGCAGACTGCTTTCTAACACCTGTGGCACAGTGCTGGATTTGAGTTGTATTAGAAAAACAACCTAACCTTAAATTAAAAAAAGGCATTTGCCTGATTTTCTGTTTACATCTGCCCAGCTCATCAGACACAAGCGCACCGGAGATCTCCTGCACAGCGAGGCTTGGATGACAGCACATTTCATTTAATGCAGCAAAATATAGGCCTCCAGTAGGTAGCAGGTTGTAATGAAAGAAAAAAAAGTAGATTAGCTACTTGCCACCAAAAATACTGGAGTAGCCTAAAGAGTAAAATTAATACACAGTTTTAAAGGGGAACGTGAAATGTTACCCTTTCTAAAGATAAACTAATTTGTGTGGTGAGTCTAAGTTGTATTTTTTTTTCCGCAATCAAGACACAAACAAACTTAGCCTATTCAAAATATGAACCGTGGGACCGGGACATCGGCACCCTCTGCACCCTCCCTGCTCCGCTACAGCGTGAAGTTCGTGTGGAGTCAGCTGCTGAGCAGTGATTACATTTACAGGATTCGTGTGCGGCATTTAAAAGCATCCGTCACTGTTGAAGATGAAATGTTTGTGATTGTTGCTCAGTGACTGTTGACAATGTCGAAACAATGTGCAGTCATATGAGGAAGATTCAGCGATCTCATTTAAATCTCCTCTGTCCGACTCGTTAATGAGCCAAATAAAGGCACCGGGCGGACCTGCAGTTTATTTAAATCAATTAACAGCCTGTAATCTACCTGTTCCCTCAAGCAGAAACCTACCTGCAGAGATCACCACAGAGAGAGACGACAGCACAGCGATAAACATCAACTCCATCGTGTTCACAGGAGCTGGTTCACTCTGATGAATGTCGAGCTTAAAGGTGACTTCCTCGATTAGTGATGACTAAATGAAGACACGCCAGCGGTGTGTGCTACAGTGCTTAGTGTTTTAGCTGCTGTTACTTTGTGCACAGACTTTCTACTTCCTGAATAATATATTATATTGTGCTCAAAATTTTACTGGTTTTTAAATGTTCTTGTCTATACCAGTTTTACATCATGTCCTGCATTCAGCTCATGATTACAATAAAGTGCTAAACATGAATAGAAAATACAGTTTTTGCAGTCAGCCAGAGTGTTTGTGTGTTGTGATGTTGTGACCACAGCTCCTGAGTTGTTGTTAAGGTTAAGTACAGAATGGTGATTTTATTTTAAGTAACCTGTTTTTTTAATCATCCTTCCCAGGAAACCCAGCAACCATTGTAGTTACATTCCCATTTCTCTTGTTGTGTTGAGAGGAAGTTATGTTTGGAATTGTAACTTTTCTTTTGGGGTAATTTATTTAGTATTGTGATTTTATTTTTTACTCAGGAGCTGTTTGTTATTTTGACCAGAGCTCTCCCCGATATTACATATAACGATAATATAAGATTTAAATATGCTACAGAACAACATATTCTTCAGCTAGTTGTATGTTAATCGTTTCTCATCATAAAGCAAACAGGTCGATCAGAAAGAACAAGTTTAAATCACAAGTTGTTATGTCCTCAGGTGGCTCAAGCCCAGAGCTGAGGAGAGGAGTAGCAAATACAAATTAAAACCGGGCCAAAAGAATCAAGAAACAGGTTATGGCAAACAAACAACCAGCAACCAAATGATATTCACAAATGAAACTCACATTTAACAAGAGAAGGCTGCTTTCTTGAACAAGTAACCAAGTCCAAATGAAAAAACAAGACACTTAAATTAAGAAATCACAAAGGTCCACTTACTGGTCCACTCACTGGTCCACATATTGGTCCACTCACTGGTCCACATATTGGTCCCCTTACTGGTCCACTCACTGGTCCACACAAAGGTCCACTCACTGGTCCACTCACTGGTCCACACAAAGGTCCACTCACTGGTCCACATATCGGTCCCCTTACTGGTCCACTCACTGGTCCACTCACTGTCCACACACTGGTCCACTCACTGGTCCACACAGTGGTCCACTCACTGGTCCACACACTGGTCCACATATTGGTCCACTCACTGTCCACACAAAGGTCCACTCACTGGTCCACATATTGGTCCA
>NW_024044784.1:0-33443 GCF_014851395.1 Micropterus salmoides
TCCCTTGACATTTTCCTTCGTTGGCCCACGATGAGGATCAACCAATGTCTCATTTTGGGCAAGATTGAAATTTTGGCTCAGAAAGTTACGTAACCATCTGAAACAAGTCAGAGCGGCACAGAACAAACTAAGGCGCTGCTTTCAACTTGCAGTCTCCCGTTGGGGCGTTGGTGGGAATCCCACTTCTGATAAAATCGATTTCGGCTGGACCCGCACCTTGTTCTTGTAACGATGCTTGCAGTTAAGCAAGGAATTTGTGATCGGTTGTTGATGTATCACGTTGTACAAGCTTGCCGTTAGGGTTTCCTTCACAGCTGAGTGGTTTCGGCTGGTACGCGACAAGGTTAAAACTTGTCACTGCATTGGCCGGGAATCGAACCCGGGCCTCCCGCGTGGCAGGCGAGAATTCTACCACTGAACCACCAATGCTCGATGAAGCTGCCCCGTAGGAGCTGACGCGTCCACTTTCTGGTGGAATTTTCAGCTGGCCTCCGTGGCGGCTAGAATTCTACCACTGGACCACCGCCGCTTAGTGAACAAGTCAGATTTGGACTGACACGCTTTCGGGGTGAAGACACACCTGGTATTTGGCCAGTTTCCAGTCCACATACTTCAAACAGTAAAAGCCCTCAAAACGCACGCGGCCACTTTCTGGTGGAATTTTCAGCTGGCCTGAATTCTACCACTGAATTCTCTCAGTCGTCTTGACCAAATTGTGTACAGACGTTCACATTCCCCAGAGGAGACATCATACTGACTACGGTGATTCCCTGACTTTTCCCCTAGCCCCACAATGAACTGTGACTGATATTTTCTCTAGCGCCACCATGAGATTGATTTTTGTGATTTTGGGTGAAATCACTCACCGTCATGAAATTTGGCGTACACATTCACTTTCCCCTCAGGATAAACTGTAATTTCCAGTGCCTAATGAACAAGTCGGGTGTGACCGGAAAGCCGTCAAATTGTGTGCAGACGTTCATGGTCCCCAGAGGAGACGTTATACTGACTATGGTGTTTCTCTAACTTTTCCCCTAGCCCCACAATGAATCGTTACTGGTATTTTCTCTGGCGCCCCCATGAGATTGATTTTTGTGATTTTGAGTGAAATGTCTCAACAACTACTGGATGTATTGTCATGAAGTTTGGCGCACACATTCAGTTTCCCTTCAGGATAAACTGTAATTTCCAATGCCTAATGAATAAGTCAGGATGAAGACACACCTGGCCAGTTTCATGTCCTCATACCTTAAAAGCCCTGAAAACATATTTTCTCAGTCACCTTGAGAGTTGTCGCTATCCATGCTGTCTCAACAAGCCTTGAGGAAATTTGGTACAGAAATTCGTTTTCCGCAGAAGATGAATCCTGCTGACTTTAGTGGTCCCTTGACTTTTCCTCTTGGCCCACGATGAGGTCAAACCAATGTCTCATTTTGGGCAAGATTGAAATTTTGGCTCAGAAAGTTACGTAACCATCTGAAACAAGTCAGAGCGGCACAGAACAAACTAAGGCGCTGCTTTCAACTTGCAGTCTCCCGTTGGGGCGTTGGTGGGAATCCCACTTCTGATAAAATCGATTTCGGCTGGACCCGCACCTTGTTCTTGTAACGATGCTTGCAGTTAAGCAAGGAATTTGTGATCGGTTGTTGATGTATCACGTTGTACAAGCTTGCCGTTAGGGTTTCCTTCACAGCTGAGTGGTTTCGGCTGGTACGCGACAAGGTTAAAACTTGTCACTGCATTGGCCGGGAATCGAACCCGGGCCTCCCGCGTGGCAGGCGAGAATTCTACCACTGAACCACCAATGCTCGATGAAGCTGCCCCGTAGGAGCTGACGCGTCCACTTTCTGGTGGAATTTTCAGCTGGCCTCCGTGGCGGCTAGAATTCTACCACTGGACCACCGCCGCTTAGTGAACAAGTCAGATTTGGACTGACACGCTTTCGGGGTGAAGACACACCTGGTATTTGGCCAGTTTCCAGTCCACATACTTCAAACAGTAAAAGCCCTCAAAACGCACGCGGCCACTTTCTGGTGGAATTTTCAGCTGGCCTGAATTCTACCACTGAATTCTCTCAGTCGTCTTGACCAAATTGTGTACAGACGTTCACATTCCCCAGAGGAGACATCATACTGACTACGGTGATTCCCTGACTTTTCCCCTAGCCCCACAATGAACTGTGACTGATATTTTCTCTAGCGCCACCATGAGATTGATTTTTGTGATTTTGGGTGAAATCACTCACCGTCATGAAATTTGGCGTACACATTCACTTTCCCCTCAGGATAAACTGTAATTTCCAGTGCCTAATGAACAAGTCGGGTGTGACCGGAAAGCCGTCAAATTGTGTGCAGACGTTCATGGTCCCCAGAGGAGACGTTATACTGACTATGGTGTTTCTCTAACTTTTCCCCTAGCCCCACAATGAATCGTTACTGGTATTTTCTCTGGCGCCCCCATGAGATTGATTTTTGTGATTTTGAGTGAAATGTCTCAACAACTACTGGATGTATTGTCATGAAGTTTGGCGCACACATTCAGTTTCCCTTCAGGATAAACTGTAATTTCCAATGCCTAATGAATAAGTCAGGATGAAGACACACCTGGCCAGTTTCATGTCCTCATACCTTAAAAGCCCTGAAAACATATTTTCTCAGTCACCTTGAGAGTTGTCGCTATCCATGCTGTCTCAACAAGCCTTGAGGAAATTTGGTACAGAAATTCGTTTTCCGCAGAAGATGAATCCTGCTGACTTTAGTGGTCCCTTGACTTTTCCTCTTGGCCCACGATGAGGTCAAACCAATGTCTCATTTTGGGCAAGATTGAAATTTTGGCTCAGAAAGTTACGTAACCATCTGAACAAGTCAGAGCGGCACAGAACAAACTAAGGCGCTGCTTTCAACTTGCAGTCTCCCGTTGGGGCGTTGGTGGGAATCCCACTTCTGATAAAATCGATTTCGGCTGGACCCGCACCTTGTTCTTGTAACGATGCTTGCAGTTAAGCAAGGAATTTGTGATCGGTTGTTGATGTATCACGTTGTACAAGCTTGCCGTTAGGGTTTCCTTCACAGCTGAGTGGTTTCGGCTGGTACGCGACAAGGTTAAAACTTGTCACTGCATTGGCCGGGAATCGAACCCGGGCCTCCCGCGTGGCAGGCGAGAATTCTACCACTGAACCACCAATGCTCGATGAAGCTGCCCCGTAGGAGCTGACGCGTCCACTTTCTGGTGGAATTTTCAGCTGGCCTCCGTGGCGGCTAGAATTCTACCACTGGACCACCGCCGCTTAGTGAACAAGTCAGATTTGGACTGACACGCTTTCGGGGTGAAGACACACCTGGTATTTGGCCAGTTTCCAGTCCACATACTTCAAACAGTAAAAGCCCTCAAAACGCACGCGGCCACTTTCTGGTGGAATTTTCAGCTGGCCTGAATTCTACCACTGAATTCTCTCAGTCGTCTTGACCAAATTGTGTACAGACGTTCACATTCCCCAGAGGAGACATCATACTGACTACGGTGATTCCCTGACTTTTCCCCTAGCCCCACAATGAACTGTGACTGATATTTTCTCTAGCGCCACCATGAGATTGATTTTTGTGATTTTGGGTGAAATCACTCACCGTCATGAAATTTGGCGTACACATTCACTTTCCCCTCAGGATAAACTGTAATTTCCAGTGCCTAATGAACAAGTCGGGTGTGACCGGAAAGCCGTCAAATTGTGTGCAGACGTTCATGGTCCCCAGAGGAGACGTTATACTGACTATGGTGTTTCTCTAACTTTTCCCCTAGCCCCACAATGAATCGTTACTGGTATTTTCTCTGGCGCCCCCATGAGATTGATTCCGTGGCTGCCTCCGTGGCGGCTAGAATTCTACCACTGGACCACCGCCGCTTAGTGAACAAGTCAGATTTGGACTGACACGCTTTCGGGTGAAGACACACCTGGTATTTGGCCAGTTTCCAGTCCACATACTTCAAACAGTAAAAGCCCTCAAAACGCACGCGGCCACTTTCTGGTGGAATTTTCAGCTGGCCTGAATTCTACCACTGAATTCTCTCAGTCGTCTTGACCAAATTGTGTACAGACGTTCACATTCCCCAGAGGAGACATCATACTGACTACGGTGATTCCCTGACTTTTCCCCTAGCCCCACAATGAACTGTGACTGATATTTTCTCTAGCGCCACCATGAGATTGATTTTTGTGATTTTGGGTGAAATCACTCACCGTCATGAAATTTGGCGTACACATTCACTTTCCCCTCAGGATAAACTGTAATTTCCAGTGCCTAATGAACAAGTCGGGTGTGACCGGAAAGCCGTCAAATTGTGTGCAGACGTTCATGGTCCCCAGAGGAGACGTTATACTGACTATGGTGTTTCTCTAACTTTTCCCTAGCCCCACAATGAATCGTTACTGGTATTTTCTCTGGCGCCCCCATGAGATTGATTTTTGTGATTTTGAGTGAAATGTCTCAACAACTACTGGATGTATTGTCATGAAGTTTGGCGCACACATTCAGTTTCCCTTCAGGATAAACTGTAATTTCCAATGCCTAATGAATAAGTCAGGATGAAGACACACCTGGCCAGTTTCATGTCCTCATACCTTAAAAGCCCTGAAAACATATTTTCTCAGTCACCTTGAGAGTTGTCGCTATCCATGCTGTCTCAACAAGCCTTGAGGAAATTTGGTACAGAAATTCGTTTTCCGCAGAAGATGAATCCTGCTGACTTTAGTGGTCCCTTGACTTTTCCTCTTGGCCCACGATGAGGTCAAACCAATGTCTCATTTTGGGCAAGATTGAAATTTTGGCTCAGAAAGTTACGTAACCATCTGAAACAAGTCAGAGCGGCACAGAACAAACTAAGGCGCTGCTTTCAACTTGCAGTCTCCCGTTGGGGCGTTGGTGGGAATCCCACTTCTGATAAAATCGATTTCGGCTGGACCCGCACCTTGTTCTTGTAACGATGCTTGCAGTTAAGCAAGGAATTTGTGATCGGTTGTTGATGTATCACGTTGTACAAGCTTGCCGTTAGGGTTTCCTTCACAGCTGAGTGGTTTCGGCTGGTACGCGACAAGGTTAAAACTTGTCACTGCATTGGCCGGGAATCGAACCCGGGCCTCCCGCGTGGCAGGCGAGAATTCTACCACTGAACCACCAATGCTCGATGAAGCTGCCCCGTAGGAGCTGACGCGTCCACTTTCTGGTGGAATTTTCAGCTGGCCTCCGTGGCGGCTAGAATTCTACCACTGGACCACCGCCGCTTAGTGAACAAGTCAGATTTGGACTGACACGCTTTCGGGGTGAAGACACACCTGGTATTTGGCCAGTTTCCAGTCCACATACTTCAAACAGTAAAAGCCCTCAAAACGCACGCGGCCACTTTCTGGTGGAATTTTCAGCTGGCCTGAATTCTACCACTGAATTCTCTCAGTCGTCTTGACCAAATTGTGTACAGACGTTCACATTCCCCAGAGGAGACATCATACTGACTACGGTGATTCCCTGACTTTTCCCCTAGCCCCACAATGAACTGTGACTGATATTTTCTCTAGCGCCACCATGAGATTGATTTTTGTGATTTTGGGTGAAATCACTCACCGTCATGAAATTTGGCGTACACATTCACTTTCCCCTCAGGATAAACTGTAATTTCCAGTGCCTAATGAACAAGTCGGGTGTGACCGGAAAGCCGTCAAATTGTGTGCAGACGTTCATGGTCCCCAGAGGAGACGTTATACTGACTATGGTGTTTCTCTAACTTTTCCCCTAGCCCCACAATGAATCGTTACTGGTATTTTCTCTGGCGCCCCCATGAGATTGATTCCGTGGCTGCCTCCGTGGCGGCTAGAATTCTACCACTGGACCACCGCCGCTTAGTGAACAAGTCAGATTTGGACTGACACGCTTTCGGGGTGAAGACACACCTGGTATTTGGCCAGTTTCCAGTCCACATACTTCAAACAGTAAAAGCCCTCAAAACGCACGCGGCCACTTTCTGGTGGAATTTTCAGCTGGCCTGAATTCTACCACTGAATTCTCTCAGTCGTCTTGACCAAATTGTGTACAGACGTTCACATTCCCCAGAGGAGACATCATACTGACTACGGTGATTCCCTGACTTTTCCCCTAGCCCCACAATGAACTGTGACTGATATTTTCTCTAGCGCCACCATGAGATTGATTTTTGTGATTTTGGTGAAATCACTCACCGTCATGAAATTTGGCGTACACATTCACTTTCCCCTCAGGATAAACTGTAATTTCCAGTGCCTAATGAACAAGTCGGGTGTGACCGGAAAGCCGTCAAATTGTGTGCAGACGTTCATGGTCCCCAGAGGAGACGTTATACTGACTATGGTGTTTCTCTAACTTTTCCCCTAGCCCCACAATGAATCGTTACTGGTATTTTCTCTGGCGCCCCCATGAGATTGATTTTTGTGATTTTGAGTGAAATGTCTCAACAACTACTGGATGTATTGTCATGAAGTTTGGCGCACACATTCAGTTTCCCTTCAGGATAAACTGTAATTTCCAATGCCTAATGAATAAGTCAGGATGAAGACACACCTGGCCAGTTTCATGTCCTCATACCTTAAAAGCCCTGAAAACATATTTTCTCAGTCACCTTGAGAGTTGTCGCTATCCATGCTGTCTCAACAAGCCTTGAGGAAATTTGGTACAGAAATTCGTTTTCCGCAGAAGATGAATCCTGCTGACTTTAGTGGTCCCTTGACTTTTCCTCTTGGCCCACGATGAGGTCAAACCAATGTCTCATTTTGGGCAAGATTGAAATTTTGGCTCAGAAAGTTACGTAACCATCTGAAACAAGTCAGAGCGGCACAGAACAAACTAAGGCGCTGCTTTCAACTTGCAGTCTCCCGTTGGGGCGTTGGTGGGAATCCCACTTCTGATAAAATCGATTTCGGCTGGACCCGCACCTTGTTCTTGTAACGATGCTTGCAGTTAAGCAAGGAATTTGTGATCGGTTGTTGATGTATCACGTTGTACAAGCTTGCCGTTAGGGTTTCCTTCACAGCTGAGTGGTTTCGGCTGGTACGCGACAAGGTTAAAACTTGTCACTGCATTGGCCGGGAATCGAACCCGGGCCTCCCGCGTGGCAGGCGAGAATTCTACCACTGAACCACCAATGCTCGATGAAGCTGCCCCGTAGGAGCTGACGCGTCCACTTTCTGGTGGAATTTTCAGCTGGCCTCCGTGGCGGCTAGAATTCTACCACTGGACCACCGCCGCTTAGTGAACAAGTCAGATTTGGACTGACACGCTTTCGGGGTGAAGACACACCTGGTATTTGGCCAGTTTCCAGTCCACATACTTCAAACAGTAAAAGCCCTCAAAACGCACGCGGCCACTTTCTGGTGGAATTTTCAGCTGGCCTGAATTCTACCACTGAATTCTCTCAGTCGTCTTGACCAAATTGTGTACAGACGTTCACATTCCCCAGAGGAGACATCATACTGACTACGGTGATTCCCTGACTTTTCCCCTAGCCCCACAATGAACTGTGACTGATATTTTCTCTAGCGCCACCATGAGATTGATTTTTGTGATTTTGGGTGAAATCACTCACCGTCATGAAATTTGGCGTACACATTCACTTTCCCCTCAGGATAAACTGTAATTTCCAGTGCCTAATGAACAAGTCGGGTGTGACCGGAAAGCCGTCAAATTGTGTGCAGACGTTCATGGTCCCCAGAGGAGACGTTATACTGACTATGGTGTTTCTCTAACTTTTCCCCTAGCCCCACAATGAATCGTTACTGGTATTTTCTCTGGCGCCCCCATGAGATTGATTTTTGTGATTTTGAGTGAAATGTCTCAACAACTACTGGATGTATTGTCATGAAGTTTGGCGCACACATTCAGTTTCCCTTCAGGATAAACTGTAATTTCCAATGCCTAATGAATAAGTCAGGATGAAGACACACCTGGCCAGTTTCATGTCCTCATACCTTAAAAGCCCTGAAAACATATTTTCTCAGTCACCTTGAGAGTTGTCGCTATCCATGCTGTCTCAACAAGCCTTGAGGAAATTTGGTACAGAAATTCGTTTTCCGCAGAAGATGAATCCTGCTGACTTTAGTGGTCCCTTGACTTTTCCTCTTGGCCCACGATGAGGTCAAACCAATGTCTCATTTTGGGCAAGATTGAAATTTTGGCTCAGAAAGTTACGTAACCATCTGAAACAAGTCAGAGCGGCACAGAACAAACTAAGGCGCTGCTTTCAACTTGCAGTCTCCCGTTGGGGCGTTGGTGGGAATCCCACTTCTGATAAAATCGATTTCGGCTGGACCCGCACCTTGTTCTTGTAACGATGCTTGCAGTTAAGCAAGGAATTTGTGATCGGTTGTTGATGTATCACGTTGTACAAGCTTGCCGTTAGGGTTTCCTTCACAGCTGAGTGGTTTCGGCTGGTACGCGACAAGGTTAAAACTTGTCACTGCATTGGCCGGGAATCGAACCCGGGCCTCCCGCGTGGCAGGCGAGAATTCTACCACTGAACCACCAATGCTCGATGAAGCTGCCCCGTAGGAGCTGACGCGTCCACTTTCTGGTGGAATTTTCAGCTGGCCTCCGTGGCGGCTAGAATTCTACCACTGGACCACCGCCGCTTAGTGAACAAGTCAGATTTGGACTGACACGCTTTCGGGGTGAAGACACACCTGGTATTTGGCCAGTTTCCAGTCCACATACTTCAAACAGTAAAAGCCCTCAAAACGCACGCGGCCACTTTCTGGTGGAATTTTCAGCTGGCCTGAATTCTACCACTGAATTCTCTCAGTCGTCTTGACCAAATTGTGTACAGACGTTCACATTCCCCAGAGGAGACATCATACTGACTACGGTGATTCCCTGACTTTTCCCCTAGCCCCACAATGAACTGTGACTGATATTTTCTCTAGCGCCACCATGAGATTGATTTTTGTGATTTTGGGTGAAATCACTCACCGTCATGAAATTTGGCGTACACATTCACTTTCCCCTCAGGATAAACTGTAATTTCCAGTGCCTAATGAACAAGTCGGGTGTGACCGGAAAGCCGTCAAATTGTGTGCAGACGTTCATGGTCCCCAGAGGAGACGTTATACTGACTATGGTGTTTCTCTAACTTTTCCCCTAGCCCCACAATGAATCGTTACTGGTATTTTCTCTGGCGCCCCCATGAGATTGATTTTTGTGATTTTGAGTGAAATGTCTCAACAACTACTGGATGTATTGTCATGAAGTTTGGCGCACACATTCAGTTTCCCTTCAGGATAAACTGTAATTTCCAATGCCTAATGAATAAGTCAGGATGAAGACACACCTGGCCAGTTTCATGTCCTCATACCTTAAAAGCCCTGAAAACATATTTTCTCAGTCACCTTGAGAGTTGTCGCTATCCATGCTGTCTCAACAAGCCTTGAGGAAATTTGGTACAGAAATTCGTTTTCCGCAGAAGATGAATCCTGCTGACTTTAGTGGTCCCTTGACTTTTCCTCTTGGCCCACGATGAGGTCAAACCAATGTCTCATTTTGGGCAAGATTGAAATTTTGGCTCAGAAAGTTACGTAACCATCTGAAACAAGTCAGAGCGGCACAGAACAAACTAAGGCGCTGCTTTCAACTTGCAGTCTCCCGTTGGGGCGTTGGTGGGAATCCCACTTCTGATAAAATCGATTTCGGCTGGACCCGCACCTTGTTCTTGTAACGATGCTTGCAGTTAAGCAAGGAATTTGTGATCGGTTGTTGATGTATCACGTTGTACAAGCTTGCCGTTAGGGTTTCCTTCACAGCTGAGTGGTTTCGGCTGGTACGCGACAAGGTTAAAACTTGTCACTGCATTGGCCGGGAATCGAACCCGGGCCTCCCGCGTGGCAGGCGAGAATTCTACCACTGAACCACCAATGCTCGATGAAGCTGCCCCGTAGGAGCTGACGCGTCCACTTTCTGGTGGAATTTTCAGCTGGCCTCCGTGGCGGCTAGAATTCTACCACTGGACCACCGCCGCTTAGTGAACAAGTCAGATTTGGACTGACACGCTTTCGGGGTGAAGACACACCTGGTATTTGGCCAGTTTCCAGTCCACATACTTCAAACAGTAAAAGCCCTCAAAACGCACGCGGCCACTTTCTGGTGGAATTTTCAGCTGGCCTGAATTCTACCACTGAATTCTCTCAGTCGTCTTGACCAAATTGTGTACAGACGTTCACATTCCCCAGAGGAGACATCATACTGACTACGGTGATTCCCTGACTTTTCCCCTAGCCCCACAATGAACTGTGACTGATATTTTCTCTAGCGCCACCATGAGATTGATTTTTGTGATTTTGGGTGAAATCACTCACCGTCATGAAATTTGGCGTACACATTCACTTTCCCCTCAGGATAAACTGTAATTTCCAGTGCCTAATGAACAAGTCGGGTGTGACCGGAAAGCCGTCAAATTGTGTGCAGACGTTCATGGTCCCCAGAGGAGACGTTATACTGACTATGGTGTTTCTCTAACTTTTCCCCTAGCCCCACAATGAATCGTTACTGGTATTTTCTCTGGCGCCCCCATGAGATTGATTTTTGTGATTTTGAGTGAAATGTCTCAACAACTACTGGATGTATTGTCATGAAGTTTGGCGCACACATTCAGTTTCCCTTCAGGATAAACTGTAATTTCCAATGCCTAATGAATAAGTCAGGATGAAGACACACCTGGCCAGTTTCATGTCCTCATACCTTAAAAGCCCTGAAAACATATTTTCTCAGTCACCTTGAGAGTTGTCGCTATCCATGCTGTCTCAACAAGCCTTGAGGAAATTTGGTACAGAAATTCGTTTTCCGCAGAAGATGAATCCTGCTGACTTTAGTGGTCCCTTGACTTTTCCTCTTGGCCCACGATGAGGTCAAACCAATGTCTCATTTTGGGCAAGATTGAAATTTTGGCTCAGAAAGTTACGTAACCATCTGAAACAAGTCAGAGCGGCACAGAACAAACTAAGGCGCTGCTTTCAACTTGCAGTCTCCCGTTGGGGCGTTGGTGGGAATCCCACTTCTGATAAAATCGATTTCGGCTGGACCCGCACCTTGTTCTTGTAACGATGCTTGCAGTTAAGCAAGGAATTTGTGATCGGTTGTTGATGTATCACGTTGTACAAGCTTGCCGTTAGGGTTTCCTTCACAGCTGAGTGGTTTCGGCTGGTACGCGACAAGGTTAAAACTTGTCACTGCATTGGCCGGGAATCGAACCCGGGCCTCCCGCGTGGCAGGCGAGAATTCTACCACTGAACCACCAATGCTCGATGAAGCTGCCCCGTAGGAGCTGACGCGTCCACTTTCTGGTGGAATTTTCAGCTGGCCTCCGTGGCGGCTAGAATTCTACCACTGGACCACCGCCGCTTAGTGAACAAGTCAGATTTGGACTGACACGCTTTCGGGGTGAAGACACACCTGGTATTTGGCCAGTTTCCAGTCCACATACTTCAAACAGTAAAAGCCCTCAAAACGCACGCGGCCACTTTCTGGTGGAATTTTCAGCTGGCCTGAATTCTACCACTGAATTCTCTCAGTCGTCTTGACCAAATTGTGTACAGACGTTCACATTCCCCAGAGGAGACATCATACTGACTACGGTGATTCCCTGACTTTTCCCCTAGCCCCACAATGAACTGTGACTGATATTTTCTCTAGCGCCACCATGAGATTGATTTTTGTGATTTTGGGTGAAATCACTCACCGTCATGAAATTTGGCGTACACATTCACTTTCCCCTCAGGATAAACTGTAATTTCCAGTGCCTAATGAACAAGTCGGGTGTGACCGGAAAGCCGTCAAATTGTGTGCAGACGTTCATGGTCCCCAGAGGAGACGTTATACTGACTATGGTGTTTCTCTAACTTTTCCCCTAGCCCCACAATGAATCGTTACTGGTATTTTCTCTGGCGCCCCCATGAGATTGATTTTTGTGATTTTGAGTGAAATGTCTCAACAACTACTGGATGTATTGTCATGAAGTTTGGCGCACACATTCAGTTTCCCTTCAGGATAAACTGTAATTTCCAATGCCTAATGAATAAGTCAGGATGAAGACACACCTGGCCAGTTTCATGTCCTCATACCTTAAAAGCCCTGAAAACATATTTTCTCAGTCACCTTGAGAGTTGTCGCTATCCATGCTGTCTCAACAAGCCTTGAGGAAATTTGGTACAGAAATTCGTTTTCCGCAGAAGATGAATCCTGCTGACTTTAGTGGTCCCTTGACTTTTCCTCTTGGCCCACGATGAGGTCAAACCAATGTCTCATTTTGGGCAAGATTGAAATTTTGGCTCAGAAAGTTACGTAACCATCTGAAACAAGTCAGAGCGGCACAGAACAAACTAAGGCGCTGCTTTCAACTTGCAGTCTCCCGTTGGGGCGTTGGTGGGAATCCCACTTCTGATAAAATCGATTTCGGCTGGACCCGCACCTTGTTCTTGTAACGATGCTTGCAGTTAAGCAAGGAATTTGTGATCGGTTGTTGATGTATCACGTTGTACAAGCTTGCCGTTAGGGTTTCCTTCACAGCTGAGTGGTTTCGGCTGGTACGCGACAAGGTTAAAACTTGTCACTGCATTGGCCGGGAATCGAACCCGGGCCTCCCGCGTGGCAGGCGAGAATTCTACCACTGAACCACCAATGCTCGATGAAGCTGCCCCGTAGGAGCTGACGCGTCCACTTTCTGGTGGAATTTTCAGCTGGCCTCCGTGGCGGCTAGAATTCTACCACTGGACCACCGCCGCTTAGTGAACAAGTCAGATTTGGACTGACACGCTTTCGGGGTGAAGACACACCTGGTATTTGGCCAGTTTCCAGTCCACATACTTCAAACAGTAAAAGCCCTCAAAACGCACGCGGCCACTTTCTGGTGGAATTTTCAGCTGGCCTGAATTCTACCACTGAATTCTCTCAGTCGTCTTGACCAAATTGTGTACAGACGTTCACATTCCCCAGAGGAGACATCATACTGACTACGGTGATTCCCTGACTTTTCCCCTAGCCCCACAATGAACTGTGACTGATATTTTCTCTAGCGCCACCATGAGATTGATTTTTGTGATTTTGGGTGAAATCACTCACCGTCATGAAATTTGGCGTACACATTCACTTTCCCCTCAGGATAAACTGTAATTTCCAGTGCCTAATGAACAAGTCGGGTGTGACCGGAAAGCCGTCAAATTGTGTGCAGACGTTCATGGTCCCCAGAGGAGACGTTATACTGACTATGGTGTTTCTCTAACTTTTCCCCTAGCCCCACAATGAATCGTTACTGGTATTTTCTCTGGCGCCCCCATGAGATTGATTTTTGTGATTTTGAGTGAAATGTCTCAACAACTACTGGATGTATTGTCATGAAGTTTGGCGCACACATTCAGTTTCCCTTCAGGATAAACTGTAATTTCCAATGCCTAATGAATAAGTCAGGATGAAGACACACCTGGCCAGTTTCATGTCCTCATACCTTAAAAGCCCTGAAAACATATTTTCTCAGTCACCTTGAGAGTTGTCGCTATCCATGCTGTCTCAACAAGCCTTGAGGAAATTTGGTACAGAAATTCGTTTTCCGCAGAAGATGAATCCTGCTGACTTTAGTGGTCCCTTGACTTTTCCTCTTGGCCCACGATGAGGTCAAACCAATGTCTCATTTTGGGCAAGATTGAAATTTTGGCTCAGAAAGTTACGTAACCATCTGAAACAAGTCAGAGCGGCACAGAACAAACTAAGGCGCTGCTTTCAACTTGCAGTCTCCCGTTGGGGCGTTGGTGGGAATCCCACTTCTGATAAAATCGATTTCGGCTGGACCCGCACCTTGTTCTTGTAACGATGCTTGCAGTTAAGCAAGGAATTTGTGATCGGTTGTTGATGTATCACGTTGTACAAGCTTGCCGTTAGGGTTTCCTTCACAGCTGAGTGGTTTCGGCTGGTACGCGACAAGGTTAAAACTTGTCACTGCATTGGCCGGGAATCGAACCCGGGCCTCCCGCGTGGCAGGCGAGAATTCTACCACTGAACCACCAATGCTCGATGAAGCTGCCCCGTAGGAGCTGACGCGTCCACTTTCTGGTGGAATTTTCAGCTGGCCTCCGTGGCGGCTAGAATTCTACCACTGGACCACCGCCGCTTAGTGAACAAGTCAGATTTGGACTGACACGCTTTCGGGGTGAAGACACACCTGGTATTTGGCCAGTTTCCAGTCCACATACTTCAAACAGTAAAAGCCCTCAAAACGCACGCGGCCACTTTCTGGTGGAATTTTCAGCTGGCCTGAATTCTACCACTGAATTCTCTCAGTCGTCTTGACCAAATTGTGTACAGACGTTCACATTCCCCAGAGGAGACATCATACTGACTACGGTGATTCCCTGACTTTTCCCCTAGCCCCACAATGAACTGTGACTGATATTTTCTCTAGCGCCACCATGAGATTGATTTTTGTGATTTTGGGTGAAATCACTCACCGTCATGAAATTTGGCGTACACATTCACTTTCCCCTCAGGATAAACTGTAATTTCCAGTGCCTAATGAACAAGTCGGGTGTGACCGGAAAGCCGTCAAATTGTGTGCAGACGTTCATGGTCCCCAGAGGAGACGTTATACTGACTATGGTGTTTCTCTAACTTTTCCCCTAGCCCCACAATGAATCGTTACTGGTATTTTCTCTGGCGCCCCCATGAGATTGATTTTTGTGATTTTGAGTGAAATGTCTCAACAACTACTGGATGTATTGTCATGAAGTTTGGCGCACACATTCAGTTTCCCTTCAGGATAAACTGTAATTTCCAATGCCTAATGAATAAGTCAGGATGAAGACACACCTGGCCAGTTTCATGTCCTCATACCTTAAAAGCCCTGAAAACATATTTTCTCAGTCACCTTGAGAGTTGTCGCTATCCATGCTGTCTCAACAAGCCTTGAGGAAATTTGGTACAGAAATTCGTTTTCCGCAGAAGATGAATCCTGCTGACTTTAGTGGTCCCTTGACTTTTCCTCTTGGCCCACGATGAGGTCAAACCAATGTCTCATTTTGGGCAAGATTGAAATTTTGGCTCAGAAAGTTACGTAACCATCTGAAACAAGTCAGAGCGGCACAGAACAAACTAAGGCGCTGCTTTCAACTTGCAGTCTCCCGTTGGGGCGTTGGTGGGAATCCCACTTCTGATAAAATCGATTTCGGCTGGACCCGCACCTTGTTCTTGTAACGATGCTTGCAGTTAAGCAAGGAATTTGTGATCGGTTGTTGATGTATCACGTTGTACAAGCTTGCCGTTAGGGTTTCCTTCACAGCTGTGTGGTTTCGGCTGGTACGCGACAAGGTTAAAACTTGTCACTGCATTGGCCGGGAATCGAACCCGGGCCTCCCGCGTGGCAGGCGAGAATTCTACCACTGAACCACCAATGCTCGATGAAGCTGCCCCGTAGGAGCTGACGCGTCCACTTTCTGGTGGAATTTTCAGCTGGCCTCCGTGGCGGCTAGAATTCTACCACTGGACCACCGCCGCTTAGTGAACAAGTCAGATTTGGACTGACACGCTTTCGGGGTGAAGACACACCTGGTATTTGGCCAGTTTCCAGTCCACATACTTCAAACAGTAAAAGCCCTCAAAACGCACGCGGCCACTTTCTCGTGGAATTTTCAGCTGGCCTGAATTCTACCACTGAATTCTCTCAGTCGTCTTGACCAAATTGTGTACAGACGTTCACATTCCCCAGAGGAGACATCATACTGACTACGGTGATTCCCTGACTTTTCCCCTAGCCCCACAATGAACTGTGACTGATATTTTCTCTAGCGCCACCATGAGATTGATTTTTGTGATTTTGAGTGAAATCACTCACCGTCATGAAATTTGGCGTACACATTCACTTTCCCCTCAGGATAAACTGTAATTTCCAGTGCCTAATGAACAAGTCGGGTGTGACCGGAAAGCCGTCAAATTGTGTGCAGACGTTCATGGTCCCCAGAGGAGACGTTATACTGACTATGGTGTTTCTCTAACTTTTCCCCTAGCCCCACAATGAATCGTTACTGGTATTTTCTCTGGCGCCCCCATGAGATTGATTTTTGTGATTTTGAGTGAAATGTCTCAACAACTACTGGATGTATTGTCATGAAGTTTGGCGCACACATTCAGTTTCCCTTCAGGATAAACTGTAATTTCCAATGCCTAATGAATAAGTCAGGATGAAGACACACCTGGCCAGTTTCATGTCCTCATACCTTAAAAGCCCTGAAAACATATTTTCTCAGTCACCTTGAGAGTTGTCGCTATCCATGCTGTCTCAACAAGCCTTGAGGAAATTTGGTACAGAAATTCGTTTTCCGCAGAAGATGAATCCTGCTGACTTTAGTGGTCCCTTGACTTTTCCTCTTGGCCCACGATGAGGTCAAACCAATGTCTCATTTTGGGCAAGATTGAAATTTTGGCTTTCAACTAGCAGTCTCCCGTTGGGGCATTGGTGGGAATCCCACTTCTGATAAAATCGATTTCGGCTGGACCCGCACCTTGTTCTTGTAACGATGCTTGCAGTTAAGCAAGGAATTTGTGATCGGTTGTTGATGTATCACGTTGTACAAGCTTGCCGTTAGGGTTTCCTTCACAGCTGAGTGGTTTCGGCTGGTACGCGACAAGGTTAAAACTTGTCACTGCATTGGCCGGGAATCGAACCCGGGCCTCCCGCGTGGCAGGCGAGAATTCTACCACTGAACCACCAATGCTCGATGAAGCTGCCCCGTAGGAACTGACGCGTCCACTTTCTGGTGGAATTTTCAGCTGGCCTCCGTGGCGGCTAGAATTCTACCACTGGACCACCGCCGCTTAGTGAACAAGTCAGATTTGGACTGACACGCTTTCGGGGTGAAGACACACCTGGTATTTGGCCAGTTTCAAGTCCACATACTTCAGACAGTAAAAGCCCTCAAAACGCACGCGGCCACTTTCTGGTGGAATTTTCAGCTGGCCTGAATTCTACCACTGAATTCTCTCAGTCGTCTTGACCAAATTGTGTACAGACGTTCACATTCCCCAGAGGAGACATCATACTGACTACGGTGATTCCCTGACTTTTCCCCTAGCCCCACAATGAACTGTGACTGATATTTTCTCTAGCGCCACCATGAGATTGATTTTTGTGATTTTGAGTGAAATCACTCACCGTCATGAAATTTGGCGTACACATTCACTTTCCCCTCAGGATAAACTGTAATTTCCAGTGCCTAATGAACAAGTCGGGTGTGACCGGAAAGCCGTCAAATTGTGTGCAGACGTTCATGGTCCCCAGAGGAGACGTTATACTGACTATGGTGTTTCTCTAACTTTTCCCCTAGCCCCACAATGAATCGTTACTGGTATTTTCTCTGGCGCCCCCATGAGATTGATTTTTGTGATTTTGAGTGAAATGTCTCAACAACTACTGGATGTATTGTCATGAAGTTTGGCGCACACATTCACTTTCCCTTCAGGATAAACTGTAATTTCCAATGCCTAATGAATAAGTCAGGATGAAGACACACCTGGCCAGTTTCATGTCCTCATACCTTAAAAGCCCTGAAAACATATTTTCTCAGTCACCTTGAGAGTTGTCGCTATCCATGCTGTCTCAACAAGCCTTGAGGAAATTTGGTACAGAAATTCGTTTTCCGCAGAAGATGAATCCTGCTGACTTTAGTGGTCCCTTGACTTTTCCTCTTGGCCCACGATGAGGTCAAACCAATGTCTCATTTTGGGCAAGATTGAAATTTTGGCTCAGAAAGTTACGTAACCATCTGAAACAAGTCAGAGCGGCACAGAACAAACTAAGGCGCTGCTTTCAACTTGCAGTCTCCCGTTGGGGCGTTGGTGGGAATCCCACTTCTGATAAAATCGATTTCGGCTGGACCCGCACCTTGTTCTTGTAACGATGCTTGCAGTTAAGCAAGGAATTTGTGATCGGTTGTTGATGTATCACGTTGTACAAGCTTGCCGTTAGGGTTTCCTTCACAGCTGAGTGGTTTCAGCTGGTATGCGACAAGGTTAAAACTTGCCGCTGCATTGGCCGGGAATCGAACCCGGGCCTCCCGCGCGTGGCAGGCGAGAATTTGACACTTTCTCTTTTCCAACAGGGTAAATTGCAAGTAATCCTTTTTCAACATGTCAAATGTGGACTGACTGTCTTTGTGTTTTGTTGTTCTGCTGCACTTTTTACTAAGTTCTGCTCAGCTGTTGTCAAATTGATGAAGCTGTTTTCTTTATTTGCTTCTATTTTTCTATTTGCACGTGCTTCATTTTCACCTTTAATTTCTTTCAAACTTCATTGGTTTATGCACATTTTCTTTCCATACAGAAGTGGAAGCTAAGGGGCAGTCAGATCGTTTATCTGAGGAGCAGCTGTCAGTGATGGTGAACAAAGATGAGCTGGTGAAGATAACTGATAAGTACCGACCCAGTGGGACCTGGGCCTTCTGGTACCCAGAGTCAGAGATGGATAAAACAGAGCTGGAAACAGGACAGGACCTGCGGCTGAAGACCAGAGGGAATAGTCCTTTCATATGTGAGTCTGTATTGCCATACTGTTTTTACTGCTTAGCTACTTTCATGTTTTCACCATTCAAAATTTAACAGAAAACACTGCATGCACGGCATCCCCTATGCCAAGGGCGGACTGACCACTGGGAGTAACACGCGTTTTCCTGGTGGGCCACTGAACAATTAGGCCGATAAGCAAGGTCACTGTATAAGTTAATATATCATTATACAACACAAGGTTTTTTAACAAAAAGAAAGTTTGTAGTCCCTACATCAGGGGTTGGCAAATAAGTCTGGCATCAGGCCAAATTTTTTTCAAGCCATTAGATGGCGGGACAGAACAAAGTCAAATTATTTCAAATCCTTGTATACTCACGGGCATGTATAGCTCAGTAGGTACTGTGCGGGACTCGTTAGGAAGACTGGAAGATCAATTCCAATTAACTGCCTATATTTTTACTTGATTATAAGGACACTTTTGCACATGCTCACAATAAGGCACATGCTGCAGTGTGTGTGCGCCTAGCGTTTGATCCGCATTCATAAACCTATGGGGCCCACCAGCAATGATATCTGGCCACGGGCCAGATATCATTGCTGGTGGGCCGATTCTGGCGGGCTGCCTATTGCTGACCACTGCCCTACATGATACACAGAGTGGAAGTAATTTACGCAATTAGGATAAAAAAAAGTAACTGTATTCCGTTATACTACAGGAAAAAAAAGACACAATCTGATACATTATATAAAAACAGGGATTACTGTAAAAACACAAAGGGAGGGACTTGTTATGTTATGCCCCTACCCCATTGTGCAGACTCTGTGCGGACTGGTTGTAGCTCTCAGTGGGTAAACACGACAGCCGGACCATACTGAACACAGCCTCCGAGACTGACAGAGGCCAGTTTGGCCACTGTGAGTACAGTACAGTGGTTTTCTTGCTGGGTTTGGCTCTTGGCACCTCACGGCTGAGTCAACTAATTGGACTGCTAGCTGCACGGCTAGCTACAGATGCAGACAGATAATAATAATAATAATCTTTATTTATAGAGCACTTTTCAAAAACAAGTTACAAAGTGCTTTAACAAGTGTAAAAACAATAATACCCAAAGATAATGTTCAGTGAGCAACAGTTAACGGTTTAGCAAAAAGTAAAGCTATCCATCAAGATCTTGTGTCCATCAAGAAAGGCATCGGAACCCATCAAGAAAATTATGAATTATGTGCAAGCCAACAATATGAAAGATTTGGTGCCATTTAGTGCCCCATCAAAGTGTAATTCACCTCTGTCCAACATAGCTAGACAGCAACTGTGAGAGATGGGCTGGTCATTTCACAAAAGAGATTTGTATGTATGTTATTTATTTGTACGTCTTGTGGCATTTTGTACCATCTGCTTCTGAAAAGTGCTACATAAATAAACTTTGTTACTTTTCTGCTTTCAGTCTCCTTAGCAAAAGTGGACGGTGGCACAGTGACCAAGTGTAACTTTGCTGGAGATGAAAAGGCCGGAGCATCGTGGACAGATATGATTATGGCCAACAAAGCAGATGCTGTCAGCACTCAGAAGCCCAAAGGAGAAGGAGAGGGAGCAGAGGAGGATGAATGGGTAAGGACACCTACCAAATCAAATCCAAGCATATATACAGAAGGGGGGGTTGGGGCTAGCTGGTTAGCATGCCAACTTTATCTTTGCAACCCAATATAGACATCTCACAACTGTTACTTCTTCACATTTTAAAATGTTAAAAATGTAAAATTCTGGCCATATCATACACGGTGTAACCACATTGCAACTTTAATACCTGTGAGGTAGCCTGGATTGGAAATTTACAAATAATTTTTTGTATTTGATTTGGATTTACTCATATGATGAGTGTTAGCTCAAGACAAATGAGGCATTTAAAGAAAAGTATGGTAAAAGAAGCACTTCTAAGTAATTGCAGATTATGTATTTAAGTTTGAATATTAACATAATTATATGTAGTGTCTGTATCTATTTAGGGCCCTCTTACTTAGGGGCCCAGGCAGTTGCCGACGTTGTCTAATGGTTAAGTTTGCTCCTGCTACCTAGTTATTTGGATTGCACTTTAGAACTTCCCTGCAACTCTCTGCAGGACAGGCAACACGTGCTGCTCTCATTTAAAGATAAGGCAAAAGAAAGCTTTTCATTTTCATAATTATATACGCACTGTGTAAAGGAACTTGACCTCTTTGTACACGTGATACTTGAATGGATATGGATCAAGCTAGAAGCTATCATTTGCACTACAAGGAAGTGGGCAGAATCCCTCTGTGGCTCCATCTGATGTTTAGAATATATACACAGCAGGTGATGTCTTGGACAAACTGAAACCAGACAAGTCTCACTTCTCCCACTTTGTTTCTCTCTCAGGACGATTAAGGAAACCGACTCCCCCGTCAGCCGGAACTGTTGGTCCTGTTCTTGTCTCCAAATTGAACTGCTTCAACTTGGCTCCATTCCTGTGTCTTTGACTTTAGATTGGACATTTCACTGGGGTACTGAACCTCTTACATATGTGGCCTTGGGGCCAGAAACCTTGCGTCACTTCTACAGTATGTGACTAGACTCTTTCAGCTCCACAGAGTGTATCTGGCTGTTAGCTGTGATGCGGACTGAGTCTTTGAAACTTTACCATTGTCTTGTATTCTTTGGATTAGATCCATATGTTTATATGACTGGAACTTGAGCTCTGCATTTTTCTCTTTCTTTGCTTGTTCTTTTACTCTTTCCTGTTTGTGTCCCAAGTGTAATCCAGGGTGCATATGTGTGATATTTCTGCATAACATGGGATTAATTGCAGTCCCTCTTGTTTTTCAGCACACTTCCATACTGTAACTTAAGTCCTGTTTAGAGAGACAGACTGTATTTTAAAGTGTAGTTTTGAGTTTATTTCTGTGTAACAACTGAAGTATTTGGAAATGCTCCGCTTGCACTTGTAATATTTATCACAGGGGATTATTCTTTCTTGGCTAGTATGCCATCTAAATGATTTTATGTGTAGTGGAAGACTCATATTAAACCTTACAGACAACAGTCACCTTTGTACTGTAAAATCATTCAGAAAGATCTTTTTATATATAGCATTCCAAAGTTAAATAAGACCTGTATTATTTTGACCAGGTAAAACCAAAATGATACATGCTGGATTAAAGGACTTAACACAGGATTAACACAATGCCAAAGTTTTATTATTAAATATTTCAGCAACATACAAGAATAATTTGGTTCCTTGAGTACAACACATATGGGCATTACAACAAACAGAGCAGGTTCTGTCCTTTGGCTCTGACATGTGCAAATGTTGAGCTGGTATGGAAATTGGTAGCATCAATATGCTGGTAAATTTTAGCTGTTGCAATTCATTTTTTCCTTTGCTAGGAGCTTTATATCACCAATTAAAGTTTCAGTCCACTTTCCACTATAAAAACATTGCACAACGTTTTTATCATAAAATTATTTTAATAATGGGCAACAAGAACAAGATTTCTAAATGTAAATATGTTATAATCTTTTTCAAACATACAACTATCTTTAAAGTTGGACTATGCTGCATAAGTATCTTGTTACTTTGACTGTTCGCATTGAATATACTGTATAAATATTGCACGAGTCTATACAAAACACTGCATTTTCACTTTGGTCTTAGGTGCACATCTCTCTCATGAACTCAGTACAGTAGAATCAGTTCTCTACTCTGTATCAGTCTTATGTGCTGCACAGTCACGGTTCAGCTTGGTAAATTGTTTGGTAGGAAATTGAATCTCTCATTTTACGATCATTTCTCTAGTCCATTTTCCTGACAAAGCGAGATTCCCTCTTGATTGGTTCTTGTTTTTGAAGTGGATTTGGTGGAGAAAGTCTTACAAGGACTCAGCTGCAGAATCAAAAACTGCTAGCACCGCTGATCTGTGAGGCTCTGAAACATGGACGCTTTTTTTCCACTCTACAAAGCTGTTTCTGTTTCGAACCACTCTAGTATAATATCTTTGTTCTTGTTGACCCACTGGATGTTGACTTGGGTTTGCTCTTTGGCCTGCTGCACCGCCCTGGTAGCAGGACCCAGATCATAGTCCGTCTCAAAACGATCCAGCTGTTCACACACACAGATGATATAATGATGTTAGAGCATTTCTTTGTAAGTGCTTTGCATTCACCAAAGAAAAGAAATGGAGGCCTGATCTCACAGTTATGAGGAACTATGAGTCTTATAGTTCTGTCATAATTATAAGATAGGAACTCATTGATAAGGTCTCCCACTTGTTTCTTTAGTGAATGCACATTGCAGCTAAGCAACAGTAGCATACTAAAACACAAGGCTGGGCATTAATTTATATTTTTCCTGTCACTGAGTGGGAAATATCCCGATCAGGGAGCATTTCATAATACATTATTTCGTGGTGCTGCAGGTTACAAAAACTTCAATGTCCTCTACATGGACCATCAACTAGTGAGATGACATGCTGGGAAATGTAGCTTTAGCCTCAGTCATTAAGTGTGATATCATGTAGCCATGACCAGGGGAAAGGTCTGAAAACAGCTGCAAATGTTAAAAAGTCAGCCACAGCTGACTGTAGCTCAATTAGCTAGCTAGCTACAGCTGATAAAACCAGACACATCTGAAAAAATGACAAAACTGCGTTTGTCTGCTCCTGTCAGAAATCAAAGACCCATTTAAAAAACAAATAGAATTTCGAGTGGTAATTGACCACGACTGTGTCCGAAATTACCCAGCTTAGCTTACCATTTTGTAGTTAGTTAGTTAGTAGTTTGAGTTATTATACCCTATATAGTCCACTCAATGTACCCCAGAATGCATTTGGAAAAGTAGTGAACAACCGATGGTCACTAACCAAGCCATATACCATCATACATTGCGCTGATAGAAAAAACTGATTGTCCGAAGGCAATGACGCAATTAACGGTGCCGAAATAACGATCAGGATAGTGTCTGAAAGTCTTGTTTTAATAACGCGAGTGAGCTCACTATATAGTCCTCTACATACAACTCCATACATAGAGGGTAGGGAGTAGTGAATGAGTGGGGATTTTGGACACAGCCCACATGTTATGTACCATGTGAGAATGGAAAGCTTGCTAGCATAACAACAGTAATTAAGGGCTTACAGCCACCCATAACCCCCAAAATTAAACTTTTGAGGGGGTCTCAAAAACTTTTCTAATTACTTTCTTCTATACTGAAAAAGTTTATTTTTACTGAATTATTCAATGTAAACTTTAATTCTTATAAACACAGTATATTACAATCATACACAGCAAAGTAAATCCTGCAGGTTGTATTTCAGAAGTACAAGCAAATTGCTTTGTGAACCAGATGCACATGAAAGACTAAAATAAATTGATCCTACTCTTAAGTACTGCCTGTGTAGCCGAAGCCTGATTACTCTGATTTATCTACTTCCTCTGTGCCATAGAGCTACATTGTTATCCAAAAACTATTAAAAACACATCAGTGAGTCACACTGTTGAACTGAGTAACATGTTCCTTCATTACCATAAACACACACTGTTGTTGATTTTGACTCAATCCAACACTGCTGCTGTAACAACTCACCAGTGCAGAAATTTGTATCAATCCACAGCTGAATATAGTCCAACAAAAATGTACTCTTTACTACTATTTGAGTAACATTTGCTAAAAACAATAGAGCTCTATGACACAGAATAATAAGGAAAATGCGGCTTTGGATACACACACAATACTTAGTAGGATACATTCATAGATGGATTTCATCTTTTCATGGAATTTGTTGACAGAAACAAAAAATATAGAATTTAACCAGCCTTGTCATTTAAACTATAAATAAGAAATGGCCTAGCGAGAGAAATTTGGGGGTTTGGCTCAGAGGTAAAACTAACACGCTGTCATCCATAGAACTCACAATGACAAGAAAGACTTCTGATATGATATCAGGGTGGATCAAGATACTTAATGTAATATAAATCAGTTATTGGTGTGTGACTGGAAAGACAGGAGTTTCCACTTGACATCTTTGCACGCTGGTATTATCATTATGACCTAATGAAACATCAGTTAATTACCTCATCCAATTCAAATTGTGTCGAGAACCTGCTTGTCGTTCCCTCGATCAGCATCGCTCCATCCCTGGCAGAAGAAAAATACAGACAGGTTGAACAAAATAACTGAAACAGTTTTTTAGTGTAACACAGTAAAATTCAACAGCACTACATACTGAAGCCTCTAAAATGACCTTTCTGAAATACAACAAAAACTAAATATTGTAACCTTCATCTTTGCAGGACTGTTCATTAAACTGCCTTAGTTTTAGCTTGGTGGACCTAATAAACTGCATACTGTAAACAAGTATGAATTTGATTACATTCTGAAAGACAACAGGTTTACTTACTAAAATATCCTTTTTAATACCCGCTATCTACTTGATTTAGATCTCAGGTGTGACTGTGTACTCATGAAATGAAACCCTGTCTGTTATGTATATTTAAACTTTGATAAGATCAATTTAGCTTCCTGGTAACGGCACAAACAGTGGGGATTTTATGAAGGAGAGCTAATGATAAGCACTCACTAAATAAGAAGACCTTTGTACTTGATGACACAGTGCAAGATTTTTATAAGCCACTGTTTATCATATTCTTTTATGGTAGTGCTCGTTTATTCAAGTGACTGGACCTCAGTTCGCTTCAGTGTCAAGAGGCCTCTGTAAACAGGTTCAGATTTCATTGGCGAGGCAGCAAATAGCAGTATGTTCATAAAAAAATCACGAAAAAAACAAAACGTTTGTGTTCTCAGTTGGCAGATCATGGCTTCAAATCAGGACATCAGACAGAGCTGTTGAACCAAGAAAAACATGAGCAAGCCGATACAGTGTTCAGAGTTAGATGGATGGATTCACTGTGGGGCTGATAATGGCCTTTAACTTTACAACAGATACTGTGAGGTGGTGGACGTTCTTCAATGACTATACCAACATAAAAACACTATCATGTCACATCACTATATTTTTACTGCTCTATGAACCCATGTTTGTCAGCATATTTGCAAAGATTATTGCATGTTATTTATCATGTAGCTATGTAATCAATACTACTAAGCAACCCTAAGCCAAGCCTAAGCTAGACTAAAAGTGTCCTGATTTATCTCTGGACTAGACACACAGAGATTTAAAGCAGCATTATTTATTTTATTTTTTTCCACCTGGGACCAGTGGGGTAAGCTGAAAAGACACATTGGGACAAATGATCACCATATGAATTTGTCAAGGGAAACAAGGGCTCATTTTCACATCAGTAGAAATCATGACTTTTGCTTCTGGGCAATTGACAAATGCAAAGCTAATATTCACTCTATTTTTCTAAATCTCTGTTTTGACCACCACCTCTGACCTGCTAGATGTCTGAGTTTCTTTTTCAGCTAGGTACTGACTTTGTCTCTCTGTTTTTGGTGCTGGGCTGTTAGTGTACAGTGGGATTCTTCCTGTTGTGGCTGGAAATGTAGTTGGTGGTAGACTAAACCAAACAGAAAAACACTAAAGAATGAGCTTTAAGAAGCTAAAGGGCTCTGTAGAGCTGAGGGGAACTGCACAGTCATATAGTAATTCTCTTTAGGTTTGTCACTAACACACTGCTAAAGGATCTATTGATATAAAAACATAGATGGTCCAACTTTAAGATTTATTATTCTCACCTCACCTTGGCTTCAGTGGCAAGCACACATATTTCCCAAAATGGCCAAGTTTATTTAAAGCTGCTAAAAGCAATATTTTTTTAGATTTACAATGAAACAGAATATTATCACAACTCTGAAGTTCCCCTCATCTCTACAGAGCATTGTTTTAGCTCATTGTTTGGAATTTACAGACCACAAACTGTGTCCAAAGTACACTACCTACCCAGCACCAAGGGAAAAAGAAGATTGGTGGAAGAGTTGTGCACCCTAAAAAGAATTACATTTCTGTTTAAGCACAGAGTTCTCAAAATCTAACTGCTGTGTAAGGTTGGCTTCTCCACCCTGACAAACATATGTTCTGGGGTAAACCATGAATACTTCTAATTTCCTTATAAATCTGTGATGAATTAAACTGGCAAAATTTAGCACTGATGCAAAATACTGCCCATTATCAACCTCAAACCAGCATAGCATCATGTCTTCCTTTTCAAGTCTATATTGGTCAAACCCAACTACACAATCTCAGATACTTTTTCATGACTCAGAAAATGGATGTTTATGAGAGGCAGTAGATAGAGTCCAAATAACAACCCACCCTAAACTGACATATTCCCAGTGTGCTCTGATAAAGTTCCAGGCCAGTGCCTGCCCCACCACGTTCTGGGCTATGTAGTTAATGGTGGAAGCAACATCCATGAGGCGTATCTTCTCAGCGTTCAGAGTGTATTCCAGGTATCTGAAAGATAAAGAAGGCACTGACTAGCGCTTCACTTAATATAAACTACTTGTTTGGGACGCACCTTATCACAGGTGTGTCTGTAATTAAGGAAGAGTCATTATGTACACAGTAAAAATAACACAAAAATAATTCATCAGGACTTGATGTTTAATCCTGGTTTGATCCTAGATCTGTTCGCTGGCTTTACCTGTTGAGCAGCCAGATCTTTCTGGTGCAAGACAGAGCTTTCCGGAGCTGGTTTCTCTCTGAGGTGTCGCTGGAGCTCTGAAACTTATTCCAGGCAAACTCCCACTCTGTCTTCCCGCCAGCAGCCACAGCTTGGCAGTAGATTACAGAACGCAGGTTGGGGTGAATGCTGAATCACACACACACATATACACAAAGTTATTTTCCATACATCAAGACTGTCTCCTTTTCAAGTTCTCTTGGTTGTTCTGGATGGTTGAAATTACATTTTCCTGCCTATCAGCACATTTGACACACTTAACATTTTCATTCGCATACAAATGCAAGTGTGAATGCATTAACACAGTTTCATGCAGTCCATGCATGTGTAGAGGTAATGAGCATATAACAGTATACACATTTATTGAAGAGTCAATGTCCCTCTATTTTAAAGTTGCCCCTGAAAATTTTACTGATTCCGAAAGGTAAGTAAAAGTAACTGTAACTGGAGGTTTGTTTTGGCAAACACATCCTCAAAGAGCAGGAACAGGATCATGTTCGCCATGGCCTTCCCTGTGTGTGATTTAGGATTAGAGCGCATCTTAGCATTAAAATCATAACAGGAGCAACTTTAAAGACAAGAACCACATTGCAGAGTGGAAACAACAGCCTCACACACAATCACATGTGATAAAAAGTGATTAAATGACACCTACCCTTACTAAATCCTGGAGAGTAACACCACAGAATACATTGAAAGCTATTACAGCGAGACCATTTTGTGGGAGAAACCAATAAGATCATGTGCCATGTTTGAGATAATTCAAATTCCAAATGATATATACTTATCCAGTAGTGTCCATACTTGTTGGTGTTGTTACTGTTCATCCAGGTGGCATACATCTTTGTAGCCATCTCTATGCATTCTGGGAGTCCATTGGAGCACGCCACTTCTATGGCGGTGATCTGGTTGTGTCTTGGAATTAAGCACAATTTCATGGTATATAATAAGTTTACAGGTATTAAATGACATTAAATATAATGTTATGCATTCTGAAGAAGACTGAGAGATGCCATTGAAAGCGTTGAAAAAGCTAGCAAGGGCAACCTGAGTTAAGATTATTTTCTCTGACAAACTCTAACAAGTTGTGAAACCTGAACTCAACTATATGAGTCTTCAGAAGTTAAACTTGTATTAATTCATTGTGTTGCCTATTTGAGACTTTTGTCAGACATGTATGAGTTGATTGAACTTGGGTATATAAGTTATCAGTTGAATAAAAAGAGTGGGAATGGGAGCAAGAGAAAAAATTTGGGGGGGGGGGTTGTCGCTATAAGCGACACCTTTCATTTTAGTTATTTGATTCATTGTTAATTTTAATTAATGGTATTTCACAGTATTGACAGTGTTGTTAAATGTGAATTTGATTAATTCATTAATTTGCGATATTAGCAGTCCGCACTACACCTCTGTCACTAGCATATCTGTAACTGATGTGAAGAATGCAAACACACATATCTGCTCTGCATTGGCACTCGTGGACTGGACAGTGAGTGTAAACAGCAAATGTGAGAATCTGTTGCGCATTAAATTATATTATCCCCAATGGATCAGTAAAATTCATCTTTCCTTACTGTAAGGAGTGGTCATTTGGGACTTCTGAATTATCTGTGTAGTTCCTGAAGAAGTTGTAGAGGCCCTTAACCTGTTCCCGGAGGTACATCTGCAGGAAGAATCAGCTTTACAGTGGAATTTCAGGAACACACGCAGCAATATTACATTTTTACTGCACATTGATACCAGCAGGAAATCAAATTTAGTCTGTTAAATCCACCTTCTCCATCCAACACAGGTCAGTTTAGTTAGTAATGTAATAAAGCAAGATACATATTTCACTTTGAATGTCACAAGATAAGAAGGAACAACACATGCCTGCATGGGTCCATACACCTCGGAGCGGTCAAACATGAGGACAAAGTAGTCAAGGTTCCTGACTGCTGATTCCCAGGGAAGGTACGCTGTCTCATTCCGAAGGAAGCGGGTTGAATTCAGAGCTAGAGTCACGTTGACAAGTTTGGCCCTGAGGAATACAGATATTGGATTTGGTAAGATGAGCGTGACCTTGTTTCAGTCATGTTTTTTTCAGGTATGACACATTACGATTACAGAATCACAACACACTTAACAGACAGAAAATTGATTTGTAGCAGTCTGAATGTACTGAATCCAAGTTATCACCTCGCCAAGTTAAAAGCATCATCAATGAGCTGCCCTCTGTTCATCAGTGGGATTCGCTGAAAAACAAGCGCAAGATGAGGGACAGTTAACATTTCAGTTTACGAAGATTCCAAGCATGAAGACTAATTTACCAACAGCAAAGCATTAGAGCAGGAAATGATGACTTGAGTGCCATAGGGGAAAATGCAAAATAAGACATTGAACCAAATCAATTTCTATTTATTACATTGAACGTATAAGTTTTTAAAATCAGATATTAACCCAACAATGTGAGTTTATGATTTGTTTCTGCATTAGTAATTTCTAAAAGACCTGTTTCAAGGTGCCATGTAATTCCATGGTCAAGTGTCTTTTAGTTGTGTTAACACAGTGGCTCAAGGGATGGCTAAGACTGTCAGGCAGTTGGCCCGCCACTTTAGGGAAACCATCTTTTTAAAAGGGGCCGGGCTAGTTCTGTCGGTGAATTTGGTTCTTTTTTTGTCTAATGGATGTCTATGACAGCACATAGAATTGTTTGTGGTAATTAGCACTTGGAAAGAGTCAAGTTCAAGAAATCAGGTACACATTTTGGAGTCAACATAATTCCTGTAGTTCATAATCAGGGCAAAGGCTCTAAGTAGTCTGGTTTCTTTTAGCCACACAATTCAGCTGCCATTGTGAGTTTTGGTGATGATACAAGATGGTGCAAGATTTATATTAAATATTTTTCTCCCTCTGTTGTGAGTACACAGAGCAGAATGATCACTACAGTGTTTTTTTTGGCTCCAACTGGCCGCACTCAATCCAGGTTTACTGTCTAAACTAGAACAGCCTACCTTGCTAGAAACACTACAAACCAAAAGTGTGTCCACTGTCTAGTTGTTAATAGTAACATAAGACTAAATTAACAACCAAGGAAGTGTGTTAACAACAGACAAGACAAGAGAACAAATTAACAATATGTAGAGGTTGGTTTTAGCTCTTCTCTGTGATTTGCTAACTCATTATTTGGCTCAGTACTCACTTTTGGATTTGTCTCTAGCTGATTCAGGAGGCGTTGCCAGTTCTCTGGGTTGTAATTGACTCTGTAGTATCCAGTACAGTTGACATTTGCCAGGATCCACTCTCCACTCTTAGAAATGAATTTTTCTTTCTTTTCTGTTCAAAGGACAAATATTGGTCAAATGCCAATAGGCCTAGTATAAAGTAGGCATAGTATAAAGACAAATAAAAACCATAACTAAGAAAAGGTTATCTTGTGTATCTGGTCATCTGGTCCAAAAATTCCAAAGCTCTGTGTTGTATTTTCTGTTACCTATTTCGCTGCTTGTCAACCATTCAGAAGACGGTTCAGATGTATCTGACATGACTGTGATTGGGATGTGCCACCAAAGACTAAACAGGCAGAAAAAATAGACAAAGAACAGTGTATAATAAGCACATGTTAAGAGATGGTTAGGATGCTCAGGATCTAGGAAATGGTTATTCAGCATCTATACAGCGAGGGAGGAAGAGTCAAAATAACAATCTAACAATCAAGAAGCCTTTTTAGTAAAAAGTGACAAAGGCACGGTAATCTGTAAATGGAGTGTGAAATCTAGTCTCCTTTATAAAAACAGATGTCTGCAATATCATCATGCCAGAGTCCAGAGCTATTATGGTATGGATATGACCGAAGCAACTTAAACAGGTTTAATTATTGTGCAACTCCCTATGACATGTGTTATGGAGCACATAGTTACAAAACATTGTTTCAAAACACTCCACATGGCCAAAGGTATAATTTACAGTAATCGTCTGCAGTGTTTTCATGCAGGCCTGGCAGTGAAATACTTGGTTAACAAGGTGACAGTGATGCAGTAACTTACTGTATTTTGCCAACTGAAACAGACACAAGAAATGGACTCTTTAATTATTTGATGACAACTATTCTCAAAGGGAGGTAGACACTGTAAAGTGGTTGAAGGACAGATTTTATGATCCAACTTTGGCCTTTGGATAGAAGGCAAAGGATCTTCTCTAATCTAGCCCGAATGGGTTGCAGTCACACCCAAGATGTAAAATGTCCGATGGAGGAAGTCATTATTCCGGAACCAGTTTTTGAGCAGAATTTCTTCCCATAATACATTTGCTCACAATTTCTACCAAGGGTTTGCATTGTTCAGTATTACAAGTGACAACCCCATCTAAACTGTTGACAAACAGAATGGGAACTTTGACACAATCCTTCACACTGGTGTCTCATGTTGACCAAAAACTATTGTTCTGTTTAATCTAAAATGGGAAAATATTACAAACATTATTATATTGGCCACTTGGCATATTATTGTAATATTATGAACTTATAAAGTTGTTATGGATAATTAGCAATCAGTTGCCTATTTATATGTTCATTGTGTGTGAATCTATTCATTAGCATTCTGAGTCATGTTTCTGTCCACCTGATACGTACATGCAAAGCTAAATTCTCCACTACATAAACAAGCTAGTCACTAACTTTGTCCACCTGCTGTTTAGTGCTGGACAGGTAGTGTACGGGGGTTTTATTTAGAGTTTCTACACTGAAAGCAGTCGCCTGCTGCCTTTAGAAACATCGCGGATGAGAGCGGTGAGACTGAACCAAAAACATTGCGTGCTGGGAAACCAAAACCATGAGCTGAAAGACACACAAGAGCTCTGTAAAGCTGAGGGAACTGCAGAGTTGGGTAATAATTTTCTGTGGGTTCATGAATGTGAACAACACCTTTCACATTACATATAGTCATTTGATCCATTGTTCATTTAAAAATATCGATTTTACATAATGGGAAAGTGTAGGACCCAGTAGAACTCCACATTTAACCTTCCTACATTCCGATCTACTAACAGCTATCTGTAAAAATCTATTTAACCATTTATAACCTATCCCACTAATATCAAATGTATGTAATTTGGAGTATGCATGTGTAATATGTCATGATGAACTATATTGCTTTTAAAAATCGATAAATACACCAATCATATAGTTCTTTCTTTCCTTTGCTGT
Organism: Micropterus salmoides; assembly: GCF_014851395.1. Lineage (NCBI taxonomy): Eukaryota > Metazoa > Chordata > Actinopteri > Centrarchiformes > Centrarchidae > Micropterus > Micropterus salmoides. The sequence continues at coordinate 32,381 of NW_024044784.1, forward strand.
TGTGATTTCTTCCATCGTTTCCTTTCATGCTAAAGATGTAAATCTATGTGTTCTAAATATGTACTTATTCTTACTCAATAAGATTAATAAATTAGCATTTTCATAAATGTAAAGACACTGGTCTATTGTATAATTCTGTTATTAGGAAAATCAGTGTGAATGAGAAATCTCTAGAATCTGAGACATGTTGACTCATATCATTAACATTATTGCCCTCAGCTTTAAAAACTGTGTAGCACATACATAGATTCGGATGAGTCATTGAAAAGGAACTGCTTCTGATAGATTTCTCCATTGGTTGTGTTGATAGTGATGACAGGATAGCCAATTTGGTTGACCCAGGTACCCATCAGTTCAGCAACGTTGGTGTGACCACTATCGTCATTTACAGCCTGCAAACATGGCACAAGTCAGTTAATATTTTATGATATACATACCATAATCTGATCAATAATTATTCAGACTATGACATGTATTGTTTTATTAAACAAGACATGCGGCAAAAATATGACGTAAAATAAACTGACAAAATCTAAGATTATCTAAGTTTACCTTTTGTATGTATTCCCAGAGGTCATTCTGGTCAGTGTTTTTATACTTAAAGTCAGACAGATACATCTAAACACAACAACAGAGAGAGAGAGGTTATAGTTAACACAGGTTCATCCTGCTTCAAAATAATTATTCAGGTGGAAATTTTGCATCCAAAATTTACATTGAAAGCTGGACAAAAATTTCCAATCACAGCTGCCAGCAGCAAATCCAAAGACGATGTGATGATGAAATAAATGTTTAGGCCCAGTTTTCCATAAGTCTCTGGCTAACGTCTGTATTACTCAGTCCTGCACCTGACTGCTCCCTTGGAGTTTGTAGCGAAGATCTGGACAGTTCAAATAAAAGAGAATGCCAGACTTTTGTGCTGCTTTTGGATGTTCTAATGAACATTTTATGGCACTAACAGGACGTAACTAATGTGCCTGAATTGTAGGTACAAAGTAACTTACCTTACTGTACCACTGCAACGCTGCACTACCCTGCTAATACAATATAAATATATATTATT
>NW_024044785.1:0-24058 GCF_014851395.1 Micropterus salmoides
AAGATGCTTATTAATCATTCAACTTAAATCTCCTCATTAATTTATTTTATGCTCTGCTTTAGCCCCCCCCACTATATTCATTAAACTTTCATATAGAGTTTATTGCTACTATAGACCTAATATTAATTGTAATTGTTTTCATTTATTAAATCTTTGTGCAAGAAAAAGTATATGTTGGACTTTAATTTATTAATGCTAAGTACTAACAAAAACATCACAACCATTCATGCACAAAAATTACTGTAGGTTGTAGTTTTTAACTCTCACATTGTAAATCATTTTTCTGGTTTGCACGAATCTCTTTTTACGGGCAAATGCAGGTGAAATACTCTGTTTAGCAACGCATCATCTGTCCTGAACCCGTCCCGCTGCTTCTTCTTGTTTTATTTGCAGATGCTGTGAGCTGTTCTACATGCTGCCACTGGTTTTAACGGAGGGGAACGTAGCAAACAGCGGGTATAAATAAACAGGAGATGTATGGGGGTACCGGGAGAGAACGGTAAAATACGGGAGAAGCCCAGGGGAAGTGGGAGGGTTGACAGGTATGCACGTTATAATGGTAACTAGCTAGCTAAATGCTAAAAAACACTCCAGGTACTCCAAGCACAACTTGATGGCTCCCGACCCCGACTTCAATCCCCTAACGCCCACCCCCTTACATATGTACGCCAATCAGACACAAGTAACCTGAAATGAACATAAACAACAACCAATGAACGCCCCTAATCCGTGTGTTACACGATTTTAGATCCCTTGGTACAGTGGGGACAAATTTAAGTGCGACACACGACAAAGGTACCATCCAAAAGCTATTATATGGCGATATCGTACACCGATGTGGTGGGTAGCCTTCCAACATTTGGCCGCCAAACGCGAAATCTACCCACATTTAATTTCCACCCCGGTCTCTGTGTATCCTTAGTGTGAGGCCGAGCGAATTAGTGAGTGAGTGAGAGGCTGAACACGACTAGCAGGAAGTTTGTCTGGTGGTAAATGTGCAGTGTAGGTCACAGTGTGTCCGCTAATAAGTTTCCCCAACTGCTGGAAAAGAGAAAGCGGCTAACGCTAGCTAACATCTCCCCTGTACAGCACGTTTTTTGGCTGCTATGTAACGTTAGCTTAATGAGTAATATTAATTAGCTCAGCTGCATGTCATTACTAACTTACCTACTTGTCAAGGGTTGAGAACATCAGGTACAAGCTTAGACTGAACTGACTAAACTTACCCATTAATTAATGAGTCCATGGCGGCCCGCCACAGTCCAGTTTGCTCCGTCATAGTTTCAAAATGAACCGAAAATACTTTTACACATCTCATAACATTACAGACCTCTAACGTTGTGTTTTGCGGGCGCTGCTTTACGTTACTGTAAACTCACATGCTCACACACTTTGGCAGCCGACTGGAGACAACCACTTTTCTTTTGAGGTAACTACAATAACGTTAACGGCCTGTTTCTGTCACTCGTTTTGAGAGGGCGATTAGGCTAGCCGCACCTATATTTGGAGTGCACACGTATTAAAGCCTTTATGGTAAAGCCACTGAAACAGGCGAGTGCGAGCTGACTGGGAGGTTAGCGACTTTATCCTGTCAGTTTGTCTCTTTACAAAGACAAGTATGTATGAGAGTCCTACTTGGAGAGAGGCTGTGAAGTCTTCATGTTACGCCATACCAGAACCACATACAACATTATCAAACTGGGTCGGACTTGATGAGTTTAGCGTGAGGATACACGTGACAACACCGGTTTTCAAAATAAGGTGGAAGTTAGATTAATTGGATTATATTCAAAGAAAGTATAAAACTTGTTAGGGAAATTCCTTAATCTAATTTGTATTCTTTGATTTAGGGTTGCTGGAAAACCATTAAATAAATTTGTTGACTTTTGTTGCTGTTTTGTCACCATTTATAGCTATACAACATGGTTTAAGGACACAAGCTAGTCCTTTTAAGCTAATTAGGAGAAGTTTCTTTTGGATTTTAATGCGTAAATTTAATGATGTGCAATTATCCACAGATCCTGTAAAGAAAAAAAAATGCATCAAGATGCATCGATAATTTTATAAAATCGCTTCGCAGCCCTCTGAATCGTAATCGAATTGTGAGGTGCCCAGAGATTCCCACTCCTAAAAGCATATCGATTTGGGCCTATTCTGTCTGCTGAGCACTTAACGTGCTAGTGTAGCAACAAAGCCAACTGTATATCGCTACAGTAATTCAACTGGTAACAGTATCTTTTTTTTCCACAGGCACTATTGATTTATTCTGCATCTTCCAAGACGGCACTGTGTATAGCTGCCTCGGTATTCGGTGCGCTTTGTCTTATTTGTGTGTTAATTCAGTTTTCGGCTGTGATTCCCGGAGCTCTTTCACCAGAGAACTCCAGCGGATTTAGTTCCCACATTTCTCACCTCATCAGTGGAATTATTAGACATTTTGGTGATGGACTCTTTGGCTGTTGTTCGGGCTGTGAAGCGCCACAGGAGAGGAAAAATACGGTAACCCTAACCCTCACCAAATTCTTTACAAAGAACGTTTAATGAAGCCAAACACACAGTAGCTTCCGTTATCCACAGTAAAAAAGCTAATCCTACCATACTACTTCAGGAGCTAACGCTAGCCACCGTTGACGTAACTTTAACGTTAGCCTAAAGTGACCTATGTAGAACAAATAACCTAACGTACACGCGTGTCACATTCTGTAATGCATGTGATTTAGATGTACAATATTAACAGCCGTAGCTATTCTGACGGCGAACATACGCCAAGACCCACGCATTCAGACTTTTCTCAATGTTTTGGATAATGCTAATCAGTCACCTACTGTTGCCACAGTGTATACTGTAGCCAGAACAACAGAGAGGGCATCAAGTTACGTCCTGTGTGGGACGCACAGAAAAAAAACCTCTCTCATTTATGGTTATATTTCATGTCCTGAGAGTGGAGCTGAACTGAGAGTGGAGTCTGCACCGGAAGAGACTCCACAGTGGAGGTCTGCAAGTTAGACCCCTGTCGAATTTTAGTATGCATACATACATTTTAAATATATTGATCCTTCTGTTAAAATTAGGAATGTCCTGATCAAGTTCTTATTATTATTTATTATTATTATATATATATATATATATATATATATATATATATATATATATATATATATATATATATATATATATATATATATATATATATATATATATATATATATATATATATATATATATATATATATATATATATATATATATATATATATATAGTTTTACTGATAAGCACCAATTTATACCAATTCCTTGTATGTGAAAATGTACCTGGCAATAAACCAGATTCTGATTCTTAGTCACAGAATTAACATTAATTATTGACAGTTGATGTGTCCTGATTAGCTGCTGCCTAATTGTCTTGCATTCAGGTATAAGAGTGGAGAGGTAACAGATTAGTTACCATTGGAGCCTTGCTAATTTTGCCAGCTCAGTCCATTAAAATACGCCCAGATTGCCAGGACTTCCAATCGCTACAGTGAGAAACTCTATGCATACTTGACAGACAGGGACGTGTGGATTATTTTGGTGTCATGTTCTCACTACTAGTAACTATAATGAGAGCTTGGCTCCAGACAAACTGGGCAATCTACCAAAATCTGAATGTACAGCTGCCTGAGCAACAGCAGGTCATTTTTGTGTGAAGTGGTTGAATTAGTTTAACTAACCCGTCAATGATGAGACTCTCGTATGCAGCCTTCTTGTCACACACAGGACAAATCCAGGTGGGTTTCTTCTCATTCATCTGCAAGTAGAGGGCAGCGTCAAAGCACTGCAGGTGAGAGCAGGTCACCGCCCGGCATGGTACAGTCAGTCGCATCTTACCCAGCTGGAGGACAAAACACACGTCAGTCAAAACGAATCAACCAAGAAAACACCTGGTACAATTCATACAAAAGGCCCACAAGGTAATGGTGCATTCCATTTACCTCATTTACCCAGTTAACAAGTCGGTATTTACTCATACTAAACACAGTAGTAACATGTCCACAGACAGCAGTTGGACAGCACTTTGTGTACGAAAATGTACATGAGAAACAAGTACACAGAAGTGCTAATAAACAGTATAAATTACAGTTTGATTCTAACTGTTGATTCTCAGAGCAGCCATCTTGCATCACAAAGTCAGGGTAGTGCGGTTCTCCCAACTTTCCATTTCAGAAATCCAACTTTGAAATTTCTGACTTTGAACTCAGAAATTCTGACTTCCCTTGTCAAATGGAACGCACCATAACACCTACTAAGCTCTGGCACTTTTATTTTTGTATTTCATGTAATAAGTGTACACATCAGCGGAAGACAAGTGACACACCGTGCTCATGTGCAATATTCTGGTCATCAGCAGCGACATGCCACAACTAAGTGGCTAACAATCAGCTGTGTGTTCACTAGGGTGGGAATCTCTGGGCACCTCAGATTCGATTACAATTCAGGGGGCTGTGATGCGATTATAAAACGATTATCGTTGCATAATTTTTTCTATACAGGATCTCTGGATAATTACTAAGCATTAAATTTGCACATTAAAATCTAAAAGAAACGTCTCCTAATTAGCTTAAAAGGATTAGTTTGCATCCCTAATTTACTTCATTAACCTCAGCTCCATGGTCCCTCATTTCATTAACAACCAGGTGTCAGACTCCTCAGAAAACACAGGATGTACAGTACAGCTTGTACCTGATGTTCTCAACCCTTGACAAGTAGGTAAGTAAGTTAGTAATGACATACAGCTGAGCTAATTAATATTACTTCGTTACTCATTAAGCTAACGTTACATAGCAGCCAAAAAAACGTGCACAGATGCGTCATTTACCGGGCACATAAGTGAGACTCGAAGGCTTGTCGTAGCAATCTCACTGTCTGGATCTGCAGTCAGCTTCTCTTTAACTGGAACACAGAGGGCAGGTGACAGAAGAAACAAAAAAAAAAAAAAAACAAAGTCATCAGAAGCCTGCTCCACACAGGCTTTCAAAAAATTGTTAATTGTTCATCCCTACACCTGGATTCAGGTCTGTTTGAGTTGGCTGAATGTTTGTTTTGTAACAATCCTGGGTCCAGGAGGTCTCAGGTTTTTATTTTTATTTTTAAATGGACAGGTCAATTTCAGGTGCAGGTAGTGCAGTGTAGCAAATACCTGATAACTCTAGCTAATAACTGCTAACTGTGCTCTGTCTGTTCACAGAGAGCCATGCAGCACATGTGACCAGGTTACATGAAGATTTGTCATAGTGGTTTACTGTATAGTTACTCAGTGCTCTGGAGTGGTCTGGGTTTCTGATGCCCTTCATCCTCAGTCTCTGCAAGAGCAGTGGTGATGTCAGCTGCCTCACCAGGTACACAGACATCGAATAGGTCTGAAAAACAATATAATCAAACAACTTCAATAGACGTCACTCTTCCTGTCCCCAAACATGATATCCAACTCAAGCACATGAAAAACTAAAAGCTGAAGAGAGTTCCAATGAGGGTTACGTTCTTACTTTTCCAATTTCAGGCGCCCATGTCACTGAAATCTGATTGGGTACTGCAGAGGAGAGTCGGACGAGGGAGGTAATGTTTAGAGGTCTTCCTGGTCTCTTCTGTTCCACACCGTTTTTTGGTGGCGGTGCATAACCCTACAGGAATAAAAAGCTTTGTTAGCATCTCAATAGTAGAGTAATTAAACTTGATCGGCGTTTTATTGAAACTGTTCTGGAGTGAAACGAGCACTTACTGGCAAAGGAAAAAGTTTCCCATTGACCTTTATACAAAGACTGTTTGGGTAATTATCCTCTTGAGGGCAACTTGTCTCTGACAAGCAAACCTAGACAACACAAAGAGATATTTCTCAATATTAGGCAGCATCTGTTTTTCATTCCTTCCTGACAATTCACTGGGGTATTTGAGTAAAAAAAAAAAAAAAAAAAAAAACACACAAGGTAAAAGCCTAGATGCTGGTGACAAGTATGACACTGTCTAGCCTACAGTGCTGTGAGTCAGAGCTGGAGAGAGGAGTTTGTTGTGTTGGTGTAACATTAGGAAATAAAGTCTTGCTAGCAGCTCCTCTTTGTATACAACAAACTCCTCCCCTCGTTTCCAGCAGCGTCTTCAGTTTTTTTTCAATACAGGTTACAAGGTACTTTGCAGCAATCAATGTTAAACACACTATAACATAGGGATGGAAAATTAATCGAAACCAAAATTCAGAGTGTCTAACCGACATAATTTCCCCATGTCGGTTATTTAATCCTGGTAATGTGTGTGTTCATGTACTTTCCCCTCGAAACACCACGTGTGTAGTCACATGACTCCGCCCTGTCCAGTCCTGCTCAGTTTTCAGACCGGAGTCTGAAGCTCAGGGAGATGTTAGCTAGCGCTAACCGCCTTCACTTTCCAGCTGGATGAAACAACAGACTTAATAACGGACACACTGTGACCTACACTGTACATTTACTGCCAGACTGAAAACTTAATACTCGCCCGCTTTCAGCGTCACTTTCTGCCGCTCTCTCACATTCACTCGTCCAATCACTCGCTACGCAAAACACACTGCACTGCAGTTAAAAGACCTGACTCTGCAGCTCTTATAACAGCGCCGTTCACGTACACGCTCTTTGATGAATGAGGACAGGAAGCTAGCAAAGCGTTATTTACCGTGCTCACGCAGTGTGCAGGGGGAAATCATTTATTCTGCATTGATATCAAATAATTGAGTGAAATTTTAGTAGCAGCGGTCATAATTAAGCAGCAGGGATGCGCCGAATATTAGGGAACCATGTCTCTGTAATATGTACGTCAACATTACCTTATTAATTAACATTTAGTCAGTCTAATGGATTTGTGAAATCTGTGAATAAATAAACCAAAGTTTATTTACAGTACAAACCTTGTCAGTGAAATATCAGGACATAAAAAATAAAAAACAGCATTCAAAAACAAAATAATTGTTCAATAATCGTAATGGAGGTGAAATGTTTAAGTAATTGCGATTTAGATTTTACGTGAAATAGTCCAGCCCTAGTATACAAGGTTTTTCCTGCATAGACAAATTTTTCACACCCCCCAAAGAGGTTTTCGTGAGCGCCAAAGGAAAATCCACAGTGCCAAAATGATCAGAGTTGAAAAAAAAAAAAAACACCTTTCTAATCCTCTGCAAATGTGTTTTAATAGCCATTTATCAAACAACTGTTGCGCAAGCAGAACATAAACTTCAATACAACATCTCATCTTCCAGCAGTCAGCTCTCCTCTCATCCACAGCCGCTGTATTTTACACATGCAGCAGGCGCTAATAAACCAGCTGCTGCGCTTAACTGCGCCTAAACTCACGCTAATGACTTGCTGTTATTTCTTACAATATTAAAGCAGTTTATGCTTGAATGTGCTGGTATTCACCGGTACGGTCACTTCTACATTTTAGTCTCTGGCGTACCGGCACCGGTTCTCTCCTCTGCCCACTAAGTGACGCTCACCTGTTCCCCTTCTTGCCTGCCAATCTCCGCAGGGAGATCGGGAGCCTTCATGCAGCCATGTGTATAGTGGCTCATCAAAGTCACTTTTTGTTAACCAACCAATCACAGCCTGGAGGAGGCCGAACATAAAAAAAAAAGGTTGAGGCAAACTTTAGAAATGTTTAGCTTGTCATTCTGTATGCACCGTTTTTATTTTTGACAAGATTAACTTGCATAAACAATTCAGAGACTGACCAACTTGTAGAGCATTTTTCTTGCACAATAATTTAATGACACAAAATGAAACTGCTGTTTTGTCCAACTGGAATTAATATTAGGCTACTAATGGTAAGCTATAATAGCCTGTACTATTATCTGAAATTATAATGAATACACAAACATTAGCACTAATCAATGCTTCCCCACAGTGGTGCAGGCTAATATCAGAGAAAGGTTTTATTTGTGACACAGCTGAATCTCCACTAATAAAATATCTGTAGGCAAATTATCCAAATAAAGTGTAACATGTAATTATACTGACATTATACTCAGATATTTTTTGTTTATCAAATGGTCAGAAATAACCAGAAAATGCATAGATTTCGAACATTCCACAGTCCAGAGCGTAAAGCTGAACACTGACTTAAACAGGAATGTTACCTGTACTGAATCATGAACGAATTAGCACTTCATTTTTCTATTAAAGAGGTCATATTATGCTCATTTTCAGGTTCATAATCTTATTTAGGGGTTGTACCAGAACAGGTTTACATGGTTTCATTTTCAAAAAAAACACCATATTTTTGTCATACTGCACATTGCTGCAGCTCCTCTTTTCACCCTGTGTTGAAGGCTTCGTTTTAGCTATGGAGTGATACATCTTGTCTCTAAATGATCTTTGTTGGGAGTTGCACATGCTCAGTTCCTAGTTAAGGACTAGCCAATCAGAAGCAGAGAACGGCAGGTCAGCGAAAGGCTGGTAATAGCCAATCAGAAGCAGAGAAGGGCGGGTCAGTGAGAAGCCGGTAAACAGCTTGGGTTCAGCTGTACATGTTGCCGACCAGCTTGGCAACATGGACTGGAGCGAGAGTTTCAGAGTGGTGAGTTATTAATCTGTAACAAAAGTCTCTTTCATCCATAAAGTTTTAACTGAGCTCTGTCTCTACATCACAGGAACAACTTCCTGTGCACTGACTGCCTGGAGGGTAGCTAGTGTTTGGAAGGGAGAGGAGAGCTGTGTGCTGCAGCTCACTGTTTTTCCACCGCTGTTTTTGAGGGCGTGTCGGACTAGCCGCTTGGTAAGCGTTATGACACGTATTTTCATTGTGACGTCACAAGAAAGGGAAGTAAAGGCTGGACTACAAATGAGCTGTTTTCAGTTCAGAGCAGAGTTTTCTGTGGGAGATGGGAACTCCCTTTGGCATTTTTCACTTTGCAAACCTGTTACATGCACAAAAAAAATATATATATAACTCAATAAAGGAGAGGGAAAAGCCAAAAAGCATAATACCACCTCTTTAAGATATTTATTTTGTTGAGGAAAAGAGACTGAAAAAAGTTTACTTATTTTTACTCAAGCATATAAAGAAAATAATTTCTCTCAATTGTTTCGAATGTTCTTCCTCAGATTTGTTAAGTGATCCAGTAGTTTTTGTCATGTTCTGATCATAAGGAACAGTTTAAAACCAGTTAGCCATCTGGTTTCTACAAAAAGCAAAAATCAGCCTCTTAACTTGAATTAATGATTTGACATTTATCGTGATAATTATCAAAATCGAATGCTATGAAATTTTTTGATAAAATCTAGCCCTAGTTTGGAGTCATCAAAAAAACATCAAGTTTTTTTAATATGATTTTAAAAAGAGCTTGCTTTGAATCATTTTGATCACTTAGTACCAAGGAGTGACGGAATGTTTCTTAGTTCAAACTGGTCAGAAAACTCTGCGTATTCTCACCTCAGTTGGATTTGAACCATGTAGTCCCTTCTGCCACCCGGTAGAAAGTCCCTGTAAACAAACAAGGTTTCACATACTTTATTTTACAGTACAGACATGGGCCTTCTATGGAATACCAGAGAGATTAACAAACAGTCCTACCTGGATATGCATACTTCTCGGACTTGCTGTGGTGTCAAGGCAAAGATAAAATATTTTTCTTGGTGGTACCTCTGTGAAGAACTTGCTCCTGAAAACACAAATGTTACATTAATTCCAAAGTGCTGCTCTTCAGATAACTACAATACCGTGGCTTACATTCCCCGTATACAAATATTATAATTTATGCATCAAATAATGAGCACATAGTTCACATTTAGGTATATTTTCAGATTGTAAATCTGCATGCATTTCTGTCTCCACAGATTCCACTGCTGTAATCTAAACAATCATCATCATCATCATCATCATCCATACATTCCCCGCACCATTAACTCACAAATTCTGCTGAGAATGGACCAAGTAAAGTATGTCAAAAACACTATATTTTAAGTTAAGTTAGTGCAAGCTGTAGGCCTGTATTTTGTAAATATTAAACCTCCGACCAATTTTATTGTCCTCCAAATGTGTGTGTCACGTGACTATTGTGGTCCAGTCATGACTGTGATGTGAGTGATCATGCCTACAACTTCAACTACTTTAATTAACCCAAGATGGAATCTAACAACAACAACGCCGCCTCCCCCACTCCAAAAAAAAAAAAAAAACGGGGGAAAAACCCAAGATATGAACCGGACCGTGGATTTGGTGAATCGATACACCCCTAACATCTACTACAATAAGCTGGCACCGAATGCCTGATCAGGTATTCACATCATGCGTAGCATAAATGGGAAAAATGTCTATGTTGTATGCACAATTTGCAAGTGTTCACATCAAAATGGTGTGAGTGGTGATGGAGTAGTGGATAAGATACATGCCTTTGGTGTGAGAGACCCTGATTCGATTCCCACTGTGACATATCCACTAATTGCCAAGTGTTCAGTGTCACTGAGCAAGACACTTAACTGTAGTTGCTCCAGAGGCATGCAACCTCTGACATATGTATGCATTTGTAGGGTCACTTTGGATGAAGCTGGCGTGAAGCGGAATGATAACAGAGTTGGTGTTGTGAAGATTATATCACTCTGCAGTGACAATATAACTCCATTTCCATTCAATTACAGGTTTGGCGGTTGGCAAAGCGAGGTGCCCATATTTGTCTAGTTATACCGAGTTCGGTTTATAGGGGACCTTTCAAAAAGTCAGTTCCCCAGTTGCAATTACAAATTGGAAGTTGACATGAAACTTCAAAAAAGAAAAAATTTGTAATTACAGTAACTGCAACATGACATGAAATCATCCTGTCTTCTGCCATTTCCTGGCTGGCTGTATTAACTCATGTAAGAGGTTCGGCTTTTATTGTTTAATGAATGATGTTGTGTTGTAAAACAAGATGTTTTATCATATTAAACCTCAGATTTCATTTTTGAAGCAGTATTTTAAAACATTCCACTTGTAATTCCAAAAGCACACTGAGGGAAACTGCAGGAGTTATAAACAAAAGCAATAAAGATTACCGTCTGATATAAGAATAGGTTTAAAATATGTTCATGAATTGGTAGCCTAGTTGCATGGCTCAGACTAAGTGTTTTCCTTTAAACCAAAAGAGAAAAAAAACTCCACAGACCTAGACTTGAAGGCTTGATTAGGACGTCCAGCACATCGTAGAAGGGCAGGGGCTTCATCTGCACATCCGGGTGGACGGGGGGGATGAGAGGGGCTGGCTGCTGGAGATTCATGCTGGGTTTGGTGTCGTGCCACACAGCTGCTTCACCAGTCAACAGACTGAAGTCTGTGTTACAGGACTGACTCCTGTAATAGAGATATTTGTGTTCAATACAGCGTCTTTATGGCAGCCAAATCAGGCTACAATCCTGGAGTCACGCTTGTTATTCAGCTCCTTCAGGAGAAGCTCAGATGAATGAGCAGCTCTCCAACTTGATACCATATACAATGGAAGAATAAGGTACACCATGACGTGAAGCTGAGCACCACTGACTTAAGATAACGCCATGGCCAGGGTCCAAAATAATCACCCGCCAAGTCCCAAATCCAGGGAGATTTTGTATTTGGCCAAATATAGATTGGACCACCAGGTGATTAAACAGTTTGTAATCTCAGTGTAGAGCCAGGTTTACATGGTTGTTTTTACCAGCACCCTCACTAGGGGTGTGGAAATAATTGATTCTTACACGCATCGCAATACGGATTTTGACGATTCTGAATCGATTCACAAATGTCAATAATCCATTATCTAGAGGTTAAATGATAACGTAATGTTGACAGAACAAAAAATGCAGAATTCGGAAATGCGGAAGTGCAGCACTGGACCGTCTGTGGTGTCCACACAACATGTGACAGGCGGCAGTAGGTGACGGTGAAAACGCGCGGGGCACAGGAAAATATGAGCGCTAGGTTTCAGTCTGGCTGTAAAGTGTAGTTCACAGTCCGTCTTTAAAGTCCGTCTGTTGTTTTCCAACTGCTGGAAAAGTGAAGGCGGTTAGCACAAGCTAAAATCTCACAGGCCTTTTAGAGAGTTTGTCATTTCCTGGAAAACGATTTTAAAACATTGATGACTCTTCCTGCACTTGGGGGCGTGTATTAATTCAGGGTCCAATGAAAATCTTTCTCATTTTTATGACGCCATTGGAGTGTAGTGTTTCTGGAGGCTGACCAGGCCTCACTGATTACTGTATAAAAATAAGGGCGCACCGATCGATCGGTCACAATCGCCCGATAATGGCTTTAACTAGTTTGATCGGTGGTCGCTAAAAAGCGAAGGAGTCACATTACGCTGAGTTGCGATAGCCTATCAGTGTTGAGATTGTCCGTACGTCACCGAGGCTTCAGAGCGATGTGTGCAGAGGGCCAGGCAGAGCGGGCGATTGAAAATCTGCTGGCCGGCTGAGAGCTGCTAAACTTTGGGGAGGGGAGCAGGGAGCAGCGCTGAAACCACTGGACAAATAAACCCCCGTAGTCGGTCAGATTATGCTCTGAGAACTTCGCCCTTTACTCGCGGGAGGAGCTCGGAGTTAACTGCTTTTATTAAATTAGCTTTTTACTTAAGTTTTTGGGATTTCAACGTTGATTTATCTTCACTGGAGCTTCTCAGCAGCTTCCGTGCACATCCGGTTCCAGGGTTGTTGTTAGCTCTGTCGGACTACGACTTCATATTTATATAAAGACCGGACAAAACTGGACATTACTTGGAGAAAAGAAACTTTATTCCAGCTATCATTGTACTTTACTGTGACTAACTTAGCATAGCATAGCCCTGATCGATCCAAACTCCATTCAGAAAACAAACATTTTAGAAGTTGTTGTCCTGCTGTCTTGCTGACAGATCTGACAAAGCATGAATTCATATGTTTAACAAATCTGCATCATGTTGTAGTTATTCAGCATCAGTTTAATCTGTTTATTGCTATTTAATCACAGCAAAATGTTTTCTTTGGGTTCATACAGTTGTAGTAATGGCGAGTTGTGTTTATTCACATTAAAATCGCCTTCTCGCATTGTGTGTGAACACTTGCAGCGAATGAACTCACGTGATGCCACAATGACTACTTCAAACCAAAGCTACGAGAAAGCATTTCCTAACCACTGGCTCTAAAACATGCCGTCTATGATGCTGACCCAGAGAAAATGCTGCTGTTGAATGCATCTAATACTACATGACAGTCTACGACCAGGACCTGCAACTTTGAGATTTCATACTAACACATTAGTGTTAGTGTGCACATTTGAAAGAGGAGCCGTGTTAGATTCAAATTAGTAATTTGCTTCATGAAAAAGTTTCACTCAGAAAACTAAACCATATTCCTGGGGTTTTCTGCACATAGCTAAACAGATACTTTTACAGCTGTACGTGCTTGGGGAACACTTTCACAAAGAAAAAAAAGATGATTTTAATGGCAAACAATATGGCTTAAATAATGTTTTGGTCGAATGATAATGACTACAACAACTCACGGAATGTGATTTTTTTAATGCTTAACTAATAACCGATGACGACGAAGCGTTCACATCTAATGTTAAGCGGCCAGTGCAAAGACTGACACCCCTTAGCTTAGAAAATGAACAGAAAATCCCAGAACATGTTGCTGTTGTGTAGAAAAACTGAAGGATAAAACCATGTACTAAAATTCACTGAATCCCAGCTGCTGGAGAAACCGGGATCAGCAGGGGAACGGGGACTGTAGCTCCTAGCGTGCCCAGCAGCTGTTAATCAATTCGTTCACTTCTGGCTAACTGGAAGGATCCTCGTGATAGATTAGCCGTTAACTTTGCTTACAGGATACTTAAGAGCCGTACGCGCCAATACTACTTACTCACACAATGACAGCGTAACTAGACGTAGTTACAACACAAATAAAATGAAGTATGGTTTTAGCGAACGTTAGTTGCAGCAAGCTAACAAGTAACCTAGCGAATGCTAGTCATACACTGTTAGCATTAAAGCTAACTGCTAAAACGCAAACGGTCTGATCTGATGCACATTCCTACCGAGCTACGTCCTGTCCTCTGAGCCCGCCACATAGGGTCGTAATATATCGACCAGCTTATTCCTCACAATTTATCGTAGCATTTTTCAATGTCGACGGAAGTAAGTCACATAAGGTTTTTTTTCGCCTACCCGAAACTCCTCATTTTCCGCCATCTTGTTGTTCCGGTCATCCCGCCCGGCGTGACTACTTCCAGGTGACGCCACAGCCAGGCGGTGGAGATGGGGCCGTTAAATAAGAGGCTGTGTCCGAAATCCTCTCTCATTCACTACTCCCTACCCTCTATGTACGGAGTTGTATGTAGAGCACTATATAGTGAGCTCACTCGCATTATTAAAACAACACTTTCAGACACTACTCAGAGCTAAATCGTGGCCACACAGATAGACCATGTCAATTAAATGACACTTAATATTTGTAGACATTACTCATAGCTGGAATAAATTGGGTCTATAGTTAACCTAGACGGTGAAATGATGGTTATCGCTTGCTGGGTATGTTTGTGAGCGTGGCCGATCTGGGGACGTAGAAGGCCAGTGCTGTACACCATAGAGGCGCACGCATACAACAACCAGCTGAAGACATGGGGTATGGCCATAGTATGGCATAATGGGAGGGGCTGAGGAGGCATTAACCGGCTCTCCACTGAAAGACCATGCGCTGATGATATCTCTGATAAAAGAATACTAACTTATTCTTCCATCGTTTCCACTGACAATATGCCTTCGATCCTTAAATTAACAAGTGATCCATCAACAGCCAGAAACTGCATGCCAACAGTTATGGCAAGCTCCTTTCATTTGCCATTTTCACCATAGGCTAGGCTACTATGGCATATGGCAAGCCGTTTTAATATTTATTCCTTAAAACTTACTAGTCACTATTTAAAAGCTGCTAGTACTTATTAGTTACTAGTAACTAAAAAATAACTAGAAACTAAAAAATAAGCACTATTTCCATTTTACTAGTATGTATTATTTAGTTATAGTAACCCCTCCTTTAGTTACTAATAAATAATACAATTAAAAATAATACAACGATTTGCAGAGAAAGAAAAACGTCGCAGATATTTACATGTGCATTATTCTGGGTTTGTGAGTATTGTGAATATAAAATATAGAACAACAAAGATTAACAATTAACAACAAATACGTGCAATGTGCCAGGTTTGTGCATGATATGAAATGAAATGAAATAAAATTTTGTGGCGATTGGCTGCAGCTTCCTGCCAAAGGGGAGAGTCTGAAACAGTTTGTGTCTGGGGTGGGAGGGGTCAGCTGCAATCTTTCCTGCTCGCCTCAGAGTCCTTGATGAATACAGGTCCAGAAGAGAAGGAAGATTGCAGCCAATCACCTTCTCTGCAGAGCGAATGATGCACTGCAGCCTGCCCTTGTCCCTGGCAGTGGCAGCAGCGTACCAGATGGTGATGGAGGAGGTGAGCTGCCGCAGGAAGTACATCCTCTGCTGGGCCTTTTTGGTGAGGGAGGTGATGTTCAGCTCCCACTTGAGGTCCTGGGAGATGATGTAAATGTAAATGCTCCGTATTTGTATAGCGCCTTTCTAGTCAAAAGTCCACTCAAAGCGCTTTTACACTACATCTGTATTCACACACATTCATTCATTATATATCAAACAGAAACTAACATTCACACTCATTCATACACTGGTGGAACAGCCACCAGGGGCAATTTCGGGGGTTCGGGGTTCAGTTCCCAAGGACACTTTGACACACAGCCTGGAGAAGTCAGGGATTGAACCGCCAACCTTCTGATTAACAGGCAACCCGCACTACCACAGACGCCCAGGTGCCCAGGAAATGGAAGGAGTCCACTGGGGAGTCACGCAGGATGATGGAGGAGGGTGGGGCTGGGCTCTTTCCACTGTCTTCAAAGCTCTGAGCTCCAGTCTGTTCTGGCTGCAACAGGTCACCAGATGGTCGATCTCCCACCTGTAGGTGGACTCATCCCCACCTGAGATGAGCCCAATGAGGGTGGTGTCGTCCGCAAACTTCAGGAGCTTGACAGACTGGTGTCTGAAGGTGCAGCTATTGGTGTACAGGGAGAGAAGGGGGGAAACGAAGCCTTGATGGGAACTGGTGCTGATGGTCATGGAGAGATGTTCAGTGATCCACCTGCAGGTTGAGTCAGGCACGTTCAGCTGGGAGAGCTTGTCCTGCAGCAGGGCCGGGATGATGGTGTTGAAAGCAGAGCTGAAATCCACAAACAGGGTCCTGGTTTAGGTTCCTGGGGAGTCCAGGTGCTGGAGGATGTAGTGAAGGGCCATGTTTACTGCATCATCTACAGACTTGTTGGCTCTGTAGGCGAACTGCAGGGGGTCCAGGAGTGGGTCTGTGATGGATTTAAGGTGGGACAACACAAGGCATTTAAAGGACTTCATTACCACAGAGGTCGGGGCCTGTGGTCGTTTAGTCCTGTGGTCCTTGTTTTCTTGGGGACAGGGGATGATGGTGGAGGCACATGGCATGTCTCCGGTGATGAGTTAAAAATGTCTGTGAACACTGGAGACAGCTGATCAGCACAGTGCTTCAGGGTGGATGGGGAGACAGAGTCTGGCCCAGCTGCTTTGCGGGGTTTCTGCCTCCTGAATAATCTGTTGACTTCCCTCTCTGTGATGGAGAGAGGAGGGGAGGGGGTGGAGCTGTTCACCTCTGAGGGGGGGGGTGGACTGGGGCTGAAGCTGAGCGGAGGGATCATGGGGGATGGTGTCCGATTGACTCTCAAAGCAGCAGTAGAACTGGTTCAGCTCATTTGCCAGGTGAGAGTCGTTGATGGAGTGGGGGGCTTTGGGTTTATACTTTGTGATCTGTCTGAAACCCCTTCAGACAGAAGTGCCGTCATTTGCAGAGAACTGGTCCTTTAGCCTCTCTGAGTACAGTTTTTAGCTTCTCTTGGCTTATTGTAACAGCCCTGTCCCCCCCTCCTAAACGCCTCTGTTTTCCAACCTCAGCTGTCTGAGTTTGGCTGTGAACCAGGGTTTGTCATTGTTATAACTCACCCTGCTGCGTGTTGGAATGCAGCTGTCCTCACAGAAACTGATGTAGGACGTCACAGCATCAGTAAACTCCAGATTGTTGGTAGCAGTCCTGAAAACATCCCAGTCAGTGCAGTCCAATCACGCCTTAAGGTCCTCTACAGCTTCACTGGTCCACTTCTTTGATGTCCTCACTACAGGTTTACAGAGCTTTAATTTCTGTCTGTAAGCAGGAATCAGATGGACCATCACGTGATCAGAGTGTCCCAGTGGAGCGCGTGTGACGGCGTGATAGGCACTGCTAACTGTGGTGTAGCAGTGATCCAAAGTGTTCCCCTCTCTCGATGGACACTTTATAAACCGTCTGTATTTGGGGAGTTCTTGGCTGACGTTTCCTTTGTTAAAGTCACGAGAACAATGACAAGGGAGTCCGGGTTTGTCTGCTCCACACACAGTATCCGGTCGGGCAGCGTACGCTGTGCGTCCTGCACGTTGGCCTGCAGCGGATTGTAAACACTGACCAGAATGAATGAAGCAAACTCACGGGGGAGTAAAACGGTTTACAGTTAATGATAAAATATTCCAGATTAGGAGAACAGTGCTGCTGAATCGCTGTCACGTCTGAGTCCGAGTTGGACGGCAGCCAGCTGCAGCGCGGAGTCCGGTATCAGTTCACACAGTCAAGTCTCCGTGAAGCACAGAATAGAAGATGAATAAAAGTCTCTGTATTTCTCCACCAGAAGCTGAAGTTCATCCAGTTTGTTGCACAGTGACCGCACGTTGGAGAGAAATATTGCCAGCACCGCTGGTGAAGACGCACGAGTGACCCGTCTTTTTCCTCTCCTGCGGCGCTTCACAGCCCGAACAACAGCCAAAGAGTCCATCACCAAAATGTCTAATAATTCCACTGATGAGGCGAGAAATGTGGGAACTAAATCCGCTGGAGTTGTTCCCCTTATGTTCATAAACTCTTCTCTGGTGAAAGAGCTCCGGGAATCGCAGCCGAAAACTGAATTAACACACAAATAAGACAAAGCGCAGCTATACACAGTGCCGTCTTGGTTTAGTAACTAGTGCTTATTTTTTCGTTACTAGTAACTACCATTAGTTTCTAGTAACGGTAAAGTTAGCAACAATAAATATGCAACATCCGGTTAGACTTTCAAAATAAAACCAACCACCCCACCCCTCCCCAACCACCTCCTCACTCAGTCTTTTCTGTTAAAGAGGTGGTATTCTGCTCATTTTCAGGTTCTTATTTAGGGGTTGTACCAGAACAGGTTTACGTGGTTTCATTTTCCAAAAACACCATATTTTTGTCATACTGCAAATTGCTGCAGCTCCTCTTTTCACCCTGTGTTGAAGGCTTCGTTTTAGCTATGAAGTGATACATCTTGTCTCTAAATGATCTTTGTTGGGAGTTGCACATGCACAGCTCCTAGTTAAGGACTACTAGCCAGTCAGAAGCAGAGAACGGCAGGTCAGCGAAAAGACAGTAAACGGCTTGGGTTCAGCTGTACATGTTGCCGACCAGCTTAGCAATATGGACTGTAGCAAGAGTTTCAGAGCGGTGAGTTATTAATCTGTAACAAAAGTATTTTTCATCCATAAAGTTTTAACTGAGCTCTGTCTCTACATCACAGGAACAACTTTATGTCCACTGACTGCCTGGAGGGTAGCTAGTGTTTGGAAGGGAGAGGAGAGGTGTGTGCTGCAGCTCGCTGTTTTTGAGGGCGTGTCAGAGTAGCCGCTTGGCGAGCATTATATGAGGCGCGTTTAGCTTTCGAAAGGGAAGCGGCTGGACTACAAACGAGCTGTTTTCAGGCAGTTCAGAGCAGAGCTTTCTGTGGGAGATGGGAACTCCCTTTGAGCTGGACTTTGGGCTTTTTCACTTTGCAAACCTGTTACATGCACAAAAAAGATATAACTCAATAAAGGAGAGGGGAAAAGCCAAAAACCACAATACCACCTCTTTAAATGTCATATAGTGTTTACAGTAGTTTTAAGGCGAGTTTAAAACAAAGATTTACAACAATACGAGTTTAAACTTTCAACTACTTGCAAAAAACTGTGGTCTGCTGTTGTAACATGAATGTTATGTGTTATTTGCAGTCAGGCAGTTACAGTACCACTAAGGGGCGACCTAGGTGGGGGCCTTCAGTGTGTTAAGTGAGCCTGGTAGCCGAGATGTAACAGAGTGATAACTGCGTGTTGGAAGCTGCAATAAATCACCCTTTAACTGTTATGACTGCATCAGTGTTTTCCATGAGCTTGACACTTTATTACATTGGCACAAATACATTGGCACAAAAGACGGATTATGATGCGTTCCAGCTGAAGTGGGAAGTCGGAATTCAAAGGTCAAAATTTTAAAGGGAATGCCCCCTTAAGTCGGAATCCCGACTTGGATAGGAGAACCGCACTACCCTGACTTTGTGATCCAAGATGGCTGTCGGGGCATCAGTTAGTGAAAGCTGTAGTTTATACTGTTTATTAGCACTTCTGTGTACTTGTGACTCATTTAAATGTTCATACACAAAGTGCTGTCCAACAGCTGTCTGTGGACGTGTTGCTACAGTGCTACAATCAACCGGCGTATCAATAGCTAACCTGGCTAGTTGTAAACAAA
The DNA here is from genome assembly GCF_014851395.1 of Micropterus salmoides. Taxonomy (NCBI): domain Eukaryota; kingdom Metazoa; phylum Chordata; class Actinopteri; order Centrarchiformes; family Centrarchidae; genus Micropterus; species Micropterus salmoides. The sequence continues at coordinate 19,633 of NW_024044785.1, forward strand.
CAACAGGCCGAGTGAGGTTTTCCGACTTGTTAACTGGAACGCTGTCAACTCGGTTGTGACATCATTCCCAGCTCCAACTTCCGAGGTAAATGGAACGCAGCACTAGTGTGATTCCGGCTTAAGGGGGCGTTCCCTTTTTGACCTTTGAACTCGTAAATTCCGACTTCCATGTCAACTGGAACGCACCAAGACTTTCTGACTATTTACAGGAAGTTCGGCGGTTGACGTGTAAACCGGAAACAAACAAATACACGGAGAAATGCACTGAAGTAAAGACACAGTTTAAATCTGCTGTGACAGCTCATCTTTTCAAACAGACGGCCGCTATAGAAGCACACTGCCATATACTTTGGTTTCTCCTGAAACGGAGGTGCAGAAGGATCGCTTTCTGTATTCTCCTCCTTTCCTGTCAGCGTTGTTACAATGTTCACACAACAAGGACGTTTAATTGCGAATTTGAACTAGCCTTCAGTATAGTATAACCTATAACCTTTCAGTCAATATAGATGCTGCAATCACTCTCTGGAAGTGGAATATGCATTTGAATTGGCCATTTAAAGGTACTTCAACAGGTAAAAAGGACTGGATTGGTCAGTATACAGCAAGTTAAATAATGTAGAGTCATAAGGATAATTGCAAAAGAGATCATGGTTTTTTTTTATATATATCAGTAGTAAGTCATGTTAATTATAGGCTACAGTCTTTTCCATATATAAACAAGGATATTAGACATACCTATCAAACACATAATCCGTTGGCAACAACCGCCTTTATTGCCTGTAATCATGTGAATGTCACGCCTAGTTACATTATAAACTGCAAAAACTTATTTGGCCACAATTGTGATTTTTCCGTTAAAAAAACATTAAAGTATCACAAAGATGTACTTTTGCTATTACCTGGGGACATAAAGTGATGTTTATTTGCACGTTACGTCTGTTTGACCCAGCTGTAACTTAGTCGTAAAGAGACTGGGTGATACAGCTTTAACATGCTGCACGGAAGTCAGATTTCGGTGGACGATCAATTTTCGGCAAGACACCTGTGTGCTCTGCTGTCCTGTCTTTCCGGCCACGTAAAATCTGATTTCAGTCTGTTAACTAGTGATGTGCGATACCACTTAATTCCTATCTGATCCAATACCAAGTAATACCATAGTAATAGGCTGCATTGCCGATACCAATACCAATACTTTTTACATATTTTCATCATCATACAGAGCAACATTATTACCTTCTCAGCTAAAACTACGGAAGCGCATTGCATTCACCAAATAAAAAGAAATTGGAAGCCTGATCTCATAATTACCAGATCAGATCTCATAATTATGAGAAGATCTTGTAATTACGATACAATGACGAAACTTTGTTTTGTATGCATTCTTGATGGTTGCCGTGCAACTAGTGGTCATATTGGCTGACAGGTGTTATGCCGAGTTTTGCCTGCCTGCTGAAGGATGAGAGAAGATTTGGAGCTGCAACAAAAAGGGCTTTACCAAACATGACATTTTTAAAGGGCCTGTAGGCTCTACAACTTCTGGCACAATTATAGCCTTCTGTTTATCTTTTTGCCAGATAATGTCATAATAATTTGGTTAGAAAATATCAAATGTATTTGGAATTTAAGTTCATGTGTAATGCATCCTACATCTTATCTTGGCTAATATTTCTTGTGGATGGACCACAAAGCGGCATGATGTGAACATAAAATAAGATATTCATTCATTCATTCATATTCATTTACTGGTTTGCAAAGAAAACTAGAAAAGTTTTGATTACAAAATTGCATATAACAGTATACATACTCTGGTAAAACAGTTTGGCAGGTCATTTAGCTCTGCTAATTTTTTATGTTTCTTCCTAGATCGACACATCACTTATCGGAAATAGAGGAAGGGATGTGTACAGGGACAGGATTGCCACGAGACGATACTATCTGGACAAGCAAAAACAAAAAGAAGACAAAAGCTCAAGGATGTCCCTTCTTGAAAAACTTCTAAAGAAAATGAGGACAGCAACAGCAAGCCATGGTGAGGAATCTGAACAGGAACCGTGGCCTGCAAGAAAAGCAAGGTTTGATCGATCTAAAAACGCTATAAGGCTGAACGAAAAATTGAGTTGGGGTGGATACATAAGGGAAAACAAGTCAGAAAGCGTTCTGGTGGGGGCACCAGGGTACTTAATGTATCCATGTCATCCACCAAAAAAGACCTTATGTCTCATGCAAAGAACTGTTTTTTCCACCGGTGAGTCAACAAAAAGAAATGGGAGGACTTTATTCAATGTTTATGACTTAAGGAATCAGAACTTGATACTGTTGGTTACTGTACACACTGTCAATTTCGGGATATTACAGTTTTACCTCAACACAACGAGTCGGGTAGACCTGACTGACACAGAAGTGGACAGCAAGATGGACAGACATGGTGCCACTATAGGAGAACAGCAAAATCAGACAGATTATTTTGATCAGCACCAGGAAAAGCCAGTTTGTGTGAATAAATCACACAAGCCGAACTATCTACAACAGCTGAATACAATCATGGGAGCTCCAGTGCCCATTCAACTGTTGTTGACACAGTTGATCTTACCTCCCAGTCTTACGATTCAGAGGTGTTCATAGGTGTTCATTCCAGTTTTCCTTTCCACAGAGGACATCATCAGTGTTGCCCTTTCCACATCCACTCCTGTTTTAGGAGATTGTGTTGACACACTGTCCTTTTAAGTGGTAATGCACACTATGGCCCACTCTCAGAGATCCAGCTGGATGACACTGTTCCAGTTTTCCTTCCAGAGGAAACTATCAGCTTTGCCCCCTCCACATCCACTCCTGTCTCAGAGAACTATGTTCAACATACTGAGCCTTCAGGTTTTGATGCAGGCTATCAGCTACTTACAGTGGGTATCAAACTACATAGAGTAAATCTGTTAGAGGAAATGATTTGTCAGTTCAAAGATGAGATGATTCTCAACTACCCCTTAAAGTACAGCTTTATTAATGCAAAGGGCACAGATGCAGATGGTGTGGCCAGAGATGTCTATGCTGCTTTTTGGACAATGTGGTGTATAACATATGTGCATTTGACCATTACAGTTTAAAATAATACTCTGCAGCTGGAGAGAGGGACAGTGAACTCTTAAGCGGAAGTAATGATTGATGGGTGTGCAAAGAGTGAACCCTCCTATGGAATTTGACCTCTGACCCAGTGGTAGGGGAGTAGAGATTAGTGTGTATGAAGGGACTGTGCCCTTATATGGTATTTAGCAGAGACCTAAACATGTCCTATATAAGCTGTGTTCGATGTACAGAGAGACAGAGTGGTTATCGGGCTGGGTCACTCTCCAAGCTGCTGCAGAGCTTGTAATTGATGCTGAATTCCTTGATGTAATAAACTTTTATAATCAAGAACAGTGTCAAGCGGATTTCTTCTCAACACATCATCGCAGCATTATGTTCGGACACCACAACAGAATTTCTGGATTGTGCAGCAGAGGGGGCAGAAATGAGAGTGCCAACCCTGTCACCAAAATGGCAGGAGGAAGAATGGAAGGCTGTGGGAAGAATATTGGCCAAAGGATTTCTGGACCAAGGATACTTTCCATTGCGCCTTGCCCCAGCATTTACCACAGCACTGATATTTGGAGAACATGCTGTGTCTAATGATATACTGTTTGACTCTATGCTCTTGTATCTTAGTAAGTGTGAGAGAGATTTCATAACGACTGCTTTACAGGAAGACATTGACAGTGATAGCCAGGAAGAGTTAATAGATCTACTGGATCGACTGGGAGGGAAAATGGTTCCATCACAAGAGAACCTTAAAGCAGTCCTCCTTCAAGTAGCACACAAACAAATAATTCAAGAACCTAAATACGCTCTTGATAACATGTCAACAGTTGCCGGACAACCCCTGAGGACCGCCATAAGCACAACAACAAAAATACAGGTCATGTATGAAGACAAAAAAACAACTTGCAGGAAGGTCCTGAAGCTGATTGAAGCAAGTCCAGTGACTCCAGCTGAGAAACAAGCCCTCAGATTTCTGCAGCAGTACATACGAGGATTAGATGAGGTGGGCCTCAGAAGGTTGCTGAGATTCGTGACAGGCTCAGATGTCATCTGTGTCACAAAAGTTGAAGTGATATTTACAGCTTTGGAAGGACTGGCACGTCGGCCAATTGCACACACCTGTGGATCAGTTTGGAGTTACCCTGTACATACAACCGCCGCTGGTTGTCGAGGTGGTGTCCAGCAAACGATGTGGGCTTTGTTGATCATTGGCAGACTTTCTGGGGAAGACCTGGTCTGATCCGGAGAGACGGCATCCATCCCACTTGGGAAGGAGCAGCTCTCATTTCTAGAAATCTGGCCAAGTTTATTAGTGGACCAAATCCATGACAACCCAGAGTGAGACCAGGAGGCAGAG
>NW_024044786.1:0-18641 GCF_014851395.1 Micropterus salmoides
CGGGACAGTCTCCAGCTGTTTAACTACACCGAGCATTCAGTTGAAGCAAAACCAAAGTCAACGAAAATGGCCCCTTCTGTAACCTGTCCTTTCTGCCCAGACATAAGAGGGTTTCTTTTGAAGAGCGAGTTGTGTGTGCATGTGTGCCTAAGCGGAGGTAAGCGGTATGGGCAGTGATGTGATGGTGAGCGGGACTACAGAAACCTGCTAGGGCTTACTTCACACAGCCAGTGTCCACTGGGCTATTCGGGAGTAACAGAGCTATGACATTTACATTTATTAATTTAGCTGACGTTTTTATCCAAAGCAAATTACAATTGCTATGTATGTCAGAGGTTGCACGCCTCTGGAGCAACTAGGGGTTAAGTGTCTTGCTCAGCGACACAATGTGTCACAGCGCGGAATTGAACCCGGGTCTCTCACACCAAAGACATATATGTCTTATCCACTGTTCCATCACCACACAAAACAAATACAGCATCAGGGACACACAGGTGTATACACATGGGCAGACACATACAAAACTGTCTGAGAATAAATAATAAAAGCAATTTACATCGACTGCAAACCATTCCAGTATGTGGAAACGTCAAAACACCAAGCATATTTGGTATGCAAATACAGCTGCCCTCTGCACGGCTACTGTACCTGCATGTTGAGATAAACTCATTTTCTCATTGCCTACTTCTGAATTAACTCTAATGCATAATGTAGAAGCAGCAGTTTTAAGTATTCTGTGAGGGTGTGGACAAAGCAACAGTGGCAGCAGATTGTGTATATGTGGTGTGACAATCTGTGTTGATAGATTCAGCACTAATATGAACATCTGTCCTCTGCTAATTATTTTCTCTATTAATTTGTTTAATAATTAATTAATTTGTTTTAAATCTTCAAATAAAAAATAAAGAGAAATGCAGCGAATCCTCACATTTTTGGCACATTAGTTAAAAAAAACCTCAAACACCTGACCAATCATCCAAATAATGGCCAATACTGTCAATTGGCTAATTAATAAAGCCTAACTGTTGTAGCTATAGTAATGTTACATGACTATGTTTGTAAAGATTTATCCAGGTCATAGTTTTCGAAGGAGGGTTAAATCAAGAGCAGATGGAATTGGCTGAAGATACTGGAAGACGTTTTGCCTCTCATCCAAGAGGTTTCTTCTGTTCTGACTGATTGACAGGGAGTCCTAGCTTTTTAACCTCTGTGGGTGACTCTCACCACCCCCTGGAGTGTAAGCAAGGAGTCATCAGAACGCTGAACCACCGAGCTGACAACATACCACAAAGTGCCCAAGTCGAGGAGATGGAACAGAAACACCTGTAGGAAGCCCTGACAGCTTGTGGACAGCCAAACTGGATCTTTGTGAAAACAGCCACAAGATCCAGGAAGAACACAAACACTAGAGGTAACGAGAAAAAGAACAGCTAACGCAACAACATCGTGATTCAATACGTGTCCGGAGAATCAGAGGATTTTCAACAAACACCACATCCCTGTGTTTTTTAAACCCAAGAACACCTTTAGACAGAAACTGGAAAAGCAATCTAGTGTATGCTGTCCAATACAGCGAGGAAAGCACAGACCTATATATTGAGGAAACAAAACCACTACACAAACACAAGGCTTAACACAGAAGGGCTAACTCCTCAGTTCAAGACTCAGCAGTTTACTTAGCCTACATTTGAAGGATAAGGGACACTATCGAGAACAATGTACATATTTTGGATAGGGAGGACAGATGGTTTGAAAGGAGTATAAGAAGCCATTTACACCAGAGTAAAGAAACCATCTCTTAACTGAGGAGGTTGGTGACGCCACTAATCTCCCACCTACAATGCTGTCCTTTCCTCACTTACAGAAGATTGAACAAACTCTCACAATTGGCCTCATGTGGCAGTGCCAACGGCGGTCGTTTGTGCTTGTCCTCCAGTCACTCTAGCAGCCGGGAGCACTAACCAACCAAGTGGTATCCATCACCTTGACAACGACCCCACAGAGGTTAAATAGCTGGGATTCCCTGCCAGTCAGTCAGAACTGAAGAAGCCTTTTGAATGAGAGGCGAAACGTCAAAAAAAACCTTTTACCCCACTTTTGTTAGACTTTTGATTCTGTGGCATGATTTCCTCCAGAAAACACATTTTCAAAATATCTAGTTATACTCTCAAGTACAGAAACACAGTGAGAAAATAGAAGAAAATCAACAGTATCAGTATCAAAAATATTAGTAATCTCAGTGTGGCAGTAATCCAGTGATTAGAGAAGCTGCCAAAATGTCAGCCCACACTTAACCATTTATTTACTATAGTGGACTAGTGCGCATATGACACATGAAGATATGCAGCTGTAGTAGATCTGTCATTCATTTCTGCTGATGAGAAAAATGCAAAAATGAGACAAGGTGCTGAGACTCCTTGGGACAATAAAAAAAAAAAAAGCCTCCAGAGGAGCTCCTGAATATTGGCATCCTCCCAGCTCTCTCGATTGTCCATCTATAGGAGAGTGGACCGGCTGTTGCAAACACAAAAGTTGCAAACTAATAAAATCAGGGGAAGGAAAAGTAGCTGCTGCAGTGTGAGAATTCAATTGGGGAGTTGTGCTGCCTTGCTCAGCAATTTCTTCTATGGAGGAGAGGGATTACATCATGCCCTGCAGCCAGCTAACACTGTGTGGGCACCAAGAAGCAGCCCTGCAAACTTCCTCTGTCAAAAGTGCATGGCTGAACTGACTGAGCGGACGCACACACACACACAAGTACAACACATAAATTTTTACAGTAGAGATATGCGTTTATGAGCAAGGGCTGTTGTGCACCTCCAAGTTTCTTTGGGGAGGTAATTAAAATGAGAAAGTATGTTATGAGAGAGTCTCGACATGTCTGTACATGTTTATTATTCAGCTGTCTTTACTGTATATATGGGGTGTGTGTGTGTGTGTGTGTGTGTGTGTGTGTGTGTGTGTTCTGGGTGGTTGACAAGATATTCCTCTGTGTCTTCAGTGCTGCCCTCAAAAGATGTAAGTGAGCTCAACCATAACAGTTCCAATTCTCCGAAGACCAGATAAAAGACAGAGAGAGGAAAGGAAAACAAAAAGACAGAGTGCTGCCTCCTGTAGTCTTCTGCTCAGCTACTAGTCTTCCTGGCCCTGTGGAGCCATGACACTTAGACAGCACATCAGTGGTTTGACAGATGTGTGGTCATTGTGTGTGTGTGTGTGTGTATATGTTGACGGTGTACATGTAAGCTTTTACACCTCCCTGTCCTGCGGTCATCAATCAGGAGGCGACACTGGGGAAATTAAAAGCCTTTATGAAGGTCTATCTTTACAGCCTGGGCCTGTTACTCCACTCATCAACATAAAGTATTTTCCAAGCAGCAACATGACATGAGACTCTGAGGACAGAACTAGCAAATATATCGCTGGAAGCCAATTTAATTCCATCAAATACAGATGCTCAAATAAAAAGCTATAAAATGAAGAGGGGAGCTTGGTGAGTGTATAGACGTATTTGGAGTTTGACAACATTAAATATAAAAATACATTACATTTGTTACATTTTATACAAATTACTCAATATTGTCCAGCAGGTTGAACCGCAGTTTAAGCTGCTCTTAAAGCTGGAGTAGGAAAATTTAGCTGTCTCTTGCTGCTTCTCCAATGTTGCCTACCACAGCTACAAGCTGTAAGGACAGAATAAAAAGAATAAAATTATTGCACAGGAAATGCTGCTTCAATAGCTCTTAATAGCATTTTGAAGCATGAACAAACTCAATAATCATCATCATCAGATGCTCGGAGTTCTTTCTCCTCAAAAAAAGATCTGTAAAAAAACAAAAACCTGTCCTGAGACAAAAGGTAAACGCTCACAACAACCAGCCGCTGGCCAAAGAGGCAGATGTGCAGATGTGGAGCAACAGATTGTGTTCTTTAATGCACGCTGCTTCCTCCAGGACCGGCTCAACTGTGATCGATCCAGCTTATGTAGTGATTAATTGGCAGACACACCCACCTTCATCCTTATGCACACACACACGCACATGCACGCACACACACACACACAGATCCTCATACAACTGCATTAGATGTCAGTGAAAACACGGCCACATGTGCACACAGAAACAGACAGCAGAGGTTTATAATCACAATCACAGATTCAAATCTAGCCTGTTGTTTGAGGCTTAAATTGAATTTTTATTTGACAAGGAAGCTCAGCAATACCTCAGAGGTAGTTGAGATATTGGTGAAGTATACTGTTAAGAGATGTTTGTTCAATAGTCGACTACAGCACAGCAGAGTCTTATACAAGGAATAGAGTCTTATACAAGGAATAGTCAAGGGGGGATTTAAGATGATGGTTTCTAAACCACTAAAGTTCACTGCTACATTTAAAAACACATCTAATTAACTAAGCAAAGAGTATTTTAATAAAACATGTTCCCTTATGGGTTTCACTGGAACCAGCCATCCACTACAGGCTGCATTTACTACTCTACTGAGAGACGTAAGCAACACTGGACACAAGCTGAAAATGTTTAGAGCTTAATACTCTAAAAACAACATGAATTTCACATGAATTTCACAAGGATTTCACATGCATGTCACAGGATGTGCCAGGCAGGAATAGCAGTAAATACAGGTTACCAAGTTTATGTGTGGATGCTGTGGCATGGTGAGGTGTGAATGCGTCATGGTCAACTTTGACACATTCTGATACTTATCAGGACATCAAGTGTGATTGGCCTGTACAATTCCACTGAAAGAAGTCAGATCACTTCTGGGAATAATTCAATGTGTAATCCTATTTCACAAAAGAGTGTGTTTTTACTTCACTTATACTAATTTACTTCCAAAGGCATGCATCCATTGTTGAAATAACGAAATAAATTATCTTTGTTGATAATCTTTGTTGAGCTTAATCTCGTTCTATTGCATAGAGAGAATCTGCATATTATACTACCTGAGAGGAAAGGACAACTGTGGCCGTTCTAGTGATTCAGACCCAAAATTGAACTATTAAACGTCAGTGAGCGCATTTTCTGTTTCAACAAATAGGACGCCCCCACCCCCAACTCTACTTTCAACTGGCTTGATGTTACAGTAATGCTAAATGATGCTAACTAAGCCAGTGTCGAGAGCTGTGAGCAGCTGCGGTCTGAAAGTCTGTGAGTCATCCAGTTAAGCAGGGGTCTTTGTTCCCCCTTTCCCTCGTCCAGCTCGATCAAGATGATAATGGGTTGGCTCCTCAGAAAGAGCTAACTACGGTGCTCAGGAAAGAGCTTTAAAGGCTAAGAACACTTTAAAAATGTCAATACACTGCAGGACTCCTACACATTAGTTACTGGATAGAGAAAGAAAGACAAAAGGAACCACAGACAGAGAGGAAAAAAGGAAGAGATGGATCCAAAGCCTGATGCTTCAATGGACGATGACAGCATGCAACATCTAACAGAGGCAGAGTGATCAGACTTTTACTCTGTGTATGCATTCCACTACAAATGTACTGAGATGATGATAATGAAGATGTGTGTGCCCATTATCCACTCCACGACCTGTGAGCACACATCCAGAGCACTCCACTGCCGGAGAAGAGTCCGATGAAAGGCAATATTCTCTTTAGACCTCAAATGAATGACAAATACAGCTACATCTGCATATCTTCATGTGCCATATGCCTGAAGGCAGCAAGAGATAAGAACCCCCTCCGCCTCAGAGCCACATGCATGAATTGCCGTCACCCCCCATGCCAGCGGCCCCCCAAACCCAACCAACCGATGTTACCATGGCAGCCAGCCACTATACATTGTAATTAGCTGGCTTGAATCCCCAAGGCTCAGACTGTTGGATACAAACCACTGCTTCCATAGATTAGGACAACCACTGTCGTACACGGGCCCGAAGCAGTGTCTGTCTGCACACATACACAAGAGGTCACATTCAAGTGCAGACACACTGATGCACACACACAAAAAGACACAAACGTCTACAAAACCCTTACTAATCTAATCCACTGTATCTCCCACTTCCCACCTTGCACCTCCCTCCCTGTGTTTGTAAGCAGGTACGAGGAAATCAATCCTCCAAGTGTACTGTACAGCTATTCACTGCCAACACACACCCACGTTCAGCAAAGCAATGTACTGTACTGCAGCTCTACTGTGTGGGCACCTACACCTCAGTGTGCAGCTGTACCCTCTGCAATCGTTCGTGGGCATGTGCTAATGGAAAGTGTATCAAACCGTGCAGTGAAACAAAAGTGCTGCGAGTGAAGCTATTAAAATGCAAGCGGCTGTCGATAGCCCTAGGGGCAACCCTGGCAGTGATTGTAGTGTCTATTTATTTCACTCCCTGCCCAATTAGATGAATATGATGCAGATTAGAGGCAGTGAGTCTGATGCACTTAGGTGTGTCAGATAGAAGAGGACTCCCTGAGTAGAGGTGTGCTGCAACAGCATTAACAGAAATGAAAGGCAGAAAAGAGCAAGTTTTGATATCAAAGGAAAAGACCCCGCTCCTGCGGAGTCGAAGTGAGCACAAAAATCGATGACAATGTTTGTGGCGAAGAAGAAAGAAGAGAATAATCTGGAAACTAATTAGGCAAACAAGAGACTGGTAGTGTGTGGGTTTAACACACCAAGTGAGAATACATAAAACTTTTTGCTGGATATAACTACTTACAAGGACATTCTGTAATTTATTTGAGCAGATTGAGGGAATATTTTGAAATTTTAAATTCCAGAGATATTTGTTGGCATTTAGAGAATAGTCGTCCACACTGTTATGAAAAAAGTGTTTATGCTGTCTGTTGTCAAAGAGCTGGTATTATTTTGAAAATAATGTCATTGTGGTCACTTGTGTTAAAATAGAAATCCTCTAACATCCTGCTACATAAGCAAGTGCATATCAACCATACGGGTCTGAAAACTATTGCACATGATTGCACCATACCAAGCCAGATATTTTTATATACTTCTTTTTACTTTCAAGCTTTAAAAACCTCCAGGGCCAGCAACAGTTACTGCTTTTAAAACCAGAGGCTGCTGGTTTAGTCACTTTAGTGCCAGCTTGTGAAATAAAATCTTTCTGAATACAAAATTGGAATAAGTGCACACTTTTAATCAGTGTTAAATTATGGCAGTAGGTATTTAGTTGTATATGAGACTAGATCAAAAGTGGAGACTAAACATAACTATTCAGACAAAAAGAGCAACTCCTCTGTCCCTAAAAAGCACTAATGGCAGGTATGCAGGTATAAAGGGAAACAGCTGCATAAGGGATAAATGAAAACAACAACTAAATGTAAATATGACTTTTCAGAAAAGAAAGTGTTATTCCAATAGGAAACAGGTCTCTGCAGATTTCTCTGACTCTCCCAGGGTCGTGCAGCAATGCTTTGCTCTCCAGACATTAACTGTTACTGCTGAGCAGTAAAAAGGTGTTTGACGTGTCACCAACCATCCTGCTTTCCCATTTATGCACAGACGTGCATGAATGCAAACAGATTTTACAGACGATGCGGCTGGCCTCAGTGTTTGTTTAAGAATATTTCTATTGAACGAGACCTTGGAAAGCGTGACAGAAAAGATAAGAGAGTAAGAGGGAATGCAGCATGATGCCTGATAAACATAGAAAGCACTCTGAGACACAATGTGTGTCAGCACACACACACAAACACAGACGGGAGAGAGACCTTGTGGATATCACTCCATTGATTTAGAGTTTGGTCCTTCTGCAAAAAGGTCACAGTTAAGTGGTGAATAAAATCATAGTCCGTAATGGTGCCAGTATCCAATTTAAATCATAGAGAGGTAGAATATACCACAAAAACAGCAGTAGGCAAACATGAATAAATAAACTTCATGTTAATCAAGTACTCTTACATTTATAGGGGAAGGATAACAGGCATGTATCTCTCTGCTACAGCTTCCTATCACTGTGAGTTTTCAACCAATCCATTATACTGTAGGTTAAAAGCTAACTTAAGCATCCCCTGATTTTACACCCCTCCCCCCATACTATCCCAAATATCCCTCCTGATATAGTCCCACCGCCTTGCATGAAATACCTCTCAAAAGATGTTTTAACCTTTCTACCTGCCTAGATGTTTCCCTTCTGTCACTGAGGGTCAATGTAATGTCAAAAAGACAACCAGACTATATATGAACATTCATGTTTTGACTCTAGCAGAAAGACAACCTACTGAGAGCAGGCCAACCCTTACTGGGGCCGTTAATTTTTAATGACACACACACACACACAATCACGCATGTAAACATATAAATACACATACATACATATATGTGTATATATATACACACACACATACATATATATACACACACACATACATATATATACACACACACACATACATATATATACACACACACATACATACATATATATAAGTTGTAAACATGCAACAAAACATTTATAAAGTCAGATTTAAATCCATGATTTAAATGTGATCCATTTAAGAAAACCTGAAGCAATATATGACCTATATGTGTTTGCTCACCTGAGTCTATATGGGTGACTGGTCGTTGCTCAAGTGCATCCATCAGCCCTCTCAACTCCTAATGGCCTCATCTCCCTTTCCTGTATCCCCCTCTCCTCCCCTCTTTTTTTTCTTTCTCTCCTCCCTTTCGCTCGACTACCCTGAATGCTTAATCATGGCTCCTGCCTTTTGGGAGCACGTAAACACGCCAGCCACACCATTGGCCGGAACGGTGGTGTTACTCTGTGCTGATTGGCTGAGGAGAAGGGGAGCATGGCTGGCAAAGGAAGAGCCGGTTGGTGGTTACCATAGCCCTACAGGATGGCTGCTGTCGATGGTAACATACCACCCCCCCCCCCCCCCCACCCCACACACACACACACACACACACACACACACACACACACACAGCACTAGCCCCTCAGGACATGGTCCCCACAGAACACAAACACACTCAGACATATGACACACCCTCTAACATCAAGCACAACAAAGGATTTTCAGAGCATCACCCATGTGAAGATGGCACGATATTTGGCATTGAAAGGAGAATCTAGCTAATGCTGCAATGTTGAGGTATTACAGCTGGATTACAGCTCAGCTAAACCAGCAAAGAGCACTCACGCTCAGTCTACCATGATTCCATAATTCCTTGATTTCTATGCATAACACTGACTGTGCAGTTGATTTGGAGTCTGACTAAAAAAAGTATTCCTACAAAAGCACACAAAACACCAGTGAACAAGCATAGCCCGCTGTTGAAGGAACAGAGGCGAAAGATGACCTTTGGGTGAACTATTTGTTTGTATACAAAAAGCACAATTAATCATTACCAACAACGTATAACAAGACATTCAAACGTTACCTGCTGGATAAATGTCATCGGCTAATTTTAGTAGCTACAGCAAGTAAGTGTTAACTTTGTGAGTTAGGGTGGTCTCTCCGTCTGTGTCTGTACCATTTACCGGATGTTCCTTAAGAAACTCTGTATTGTGTAATATTTGAAAAGAGAGAGTGGACTGTTCAAAAAAGACCAACACATTGGAGTGTTTTCTCTAGGTAAACAATCAAGCTAATCACATCGGATCTCTTTTAGACAGCTAGCGTACCCACTAGCTAAGTTGTTTTTCTTCCCAAATATAAGAAGGATATTTATGCTGAGCACTGTTTTTGTAAGAACCAAATGACCCAGATACTCTACTATCAAATTATTATGGGAAGACACTATGAGATTTATAACATAGGCTCTGACTTGAAGCTACAGTTAGAAGCTAACATTAGCTAAAGCGCATATCGGTCAGCATCATCATTTATAGGTTCCCAGTCACTTGTCATTAAGGTAGCTCTTTACTGTCAAGCATCACTTACTAAACAGTAAAATGACTACAATAAAATTACAGTTTTACAGCAAATCGTTCAGCCCTTTGCTGTATCATATTTGCTGTGTGTGAAAGAGCCACAACAACATCACTCAGCTGAGCCAAAAGCATCATCTATTATTCACAAGGTTGTCATTGAACAAACGCAGGCGGCCGTAGTATAGAGGACTATAACCCCAGCAGTGATGTGGGCGAGCAAGCAAGTAAGTTAATGTTATGACTTACTGCCAAATCTCTCCTTCACCCCTTTCAGCTGGACTTACTCACACGGAACGGTGAGAAAGTAATGTCTTAATGGGGCGGCCTCTTCACTCCAGCGGCACAGTTACTGTAACTGTGACAGTCTTAGTTTCCATAGTAAAGACCTTTAGACCAAAGACATATTAGAAATACTGAAATGTTCAGTTAAAACACCTTCTGCAGTTTTCCTTTAGATTTTCATGAATTTAAATCATGATTCCTGATAAAGGCTGAAAAATATTTTTAACTAAATGATACAGTTCCAGTCTTTATCAACACACTCTGTATGCTGTATGGTGATCAGAAGAGAGCTGCACATTTCATGCTGCATTACATAGTTTTGAAATTGTTAGTCCAGATGTGCCTGCAACAAGTAATTGAAATTACAAACTTAAACAACTAAAATCTCTGTAAAATGATTTGAGTGACGTCTGAGCAGTAACAGCTTGCTTGGTGCAAGCAAGCTGTTACAGGTTGTTTTTTGTTTAACTTTAAAATTTTTAATTTGTATCCTATTGGCCTTTGAGTGGGGAAATGACAACACCAGACATCTGAATTTTACCTAGCCAAATAGTGTGCAAATACACAGATATGGCTTAGTGATAATAGGATGGCCTTCTCTATTACAGCCACAAAAATGTAACAGGTGCATCTTTACATAAAGCGTCTTCTGAAGTGGATCCTGACATGATCCTTAAACAATATCTATGGTACAGTATGGACGGTATGTCTTTTGGGTATATCTGTTGATAAAGGTGGGATTTTAAGTCTTGCTGGATAAGAGCATCAGTTAAATTGTTTACTTTGTCATGAGTACCAGCCCAGTCTCTCTCTCTCTCTGTCTGACAGTCGATGCACTGAGCATTTGGCTCTCCCTCCGCAGCATCACACAACTCTTGTGTGGCTGGCTGTGAGAAATGAACATGAAGCTGATTACATAAGTGCGAACCCCTTACCAGGCCTGATGGGAGGAAGATGCTTGATCACAAAGCAGAGAAGAGCCATGGAAGAGGCAGTAGAGACAACGGTATTAGATAAGAGCACTGCTTTAGGCTGACTCAGATTTTTTCTCTCGCTCAGTTTGAGTGTTTGAGAACAGATTTGAATATCTGTTTCTATAGCTACAGTACAGTGAAGGGAAGGAACAGCTTCGTCTATTGATCAGGATAATGGAGGAGCTTGTTCAGTGAGAAGACAATGATTCAAGACTTGACATACAGCACAATTACACAACACACTATTTCATTCCTGAATAGCAAAACCTTACTCTAACTGCACATTGGACAGTGGCTATTTTAGAGTGACTGTGCCACAGTGTGGTAGCGCCAGTAGTGCTAACAGCAATTAATTGATTAATAATGGTATGATCAAGCATTAACAATCTTCCAGCCGTGGAGATCCGGGGTTTGATTCCCCATAATGGTTTTGTTTACAATTAGGGCTGGGCGATATTGCCAAAAATGTGATCACGATAAAAAAATTTCATATCATTCCATACCGATAAATATCACGATAAATCTTAAATCATTATTTCAAGTTTAAAGGCGGATTTTTGTTTCTTTTGCCAAGAAACCAGATGGTTAATTGTTGTTTTAAACTATTCTTCAAGGTCAGAACAAGACAAACACTTGCTGGTTACCTAACAAATCTGAGGTAGAACATTCAAAACAATTATAATGATAACATTAAGTAAAATCTTTTTTCAGTCCCTTTTCCACAACAAAATAGGTCTTAATAGAAAATTAAGTGCCAATTTATTTGTGATTTAAAAATAAAAATAAAATTAAACCAAACATCTATTGAACATGTTATATTGTTATTGGGGAAAATTAAATCGCTGTTTTATTGTCCAACCCTATATTCAATCAATTTTGCTTGATGACACTGATCTCCTAAAGTAAAATAAACTAACATTATGAACTTGATACCAACAATAAAAACGTGGCATCCTCACAGTAAACCAGAGGTTTAAGAGGACCTTTGCTGTTCATTTCTGTCAAGCCACAAATTGCATGTTTGGAAACACTTTCAGAACCCATCGATCTGGACCTGTTTCTGTTGGCACTGAGGGTAGAGCCATTGGCTAAACAAACAGAGAGAGAGAGACAGAGGTGGATGGCCAAAATAGAATTTGCAGGGTGTAATAAATGAGAAATTCGTAGTTGTATCAAACGACTCTCTGCTGGGAAGCTGTCCAGAATCACTTTGCTGTGCCTCTGTTTGCTGAAGCAGGCCATGTGACAGCCAACTAACTAGAAACATTAAACACTCAAGAGACAGAACTGGGACTTGACTGAAGTCACCAAGGTGCAGCTAGCCAGCAGTGAAATTGGCTCCATCCATCCTCCATACACAGTTGCAGAGGGGAACCAGACCAAAGGTTTGACAGCCAGGGAAACCTATCACTGTATGATGAAATGTGAAGGCAGAACCTAGAAACAGTTAGCATCTGTTTCATTTCTACTGTTGTAATTTGCTCTAATTACAAACACCATGTACTCTCTTTATTAACAGCATCAGCCACTGATAACTTTTTTTCCATGCAAGAAGTCATGGTTTTAATACATAATGAAGTTTTCTTTTACATGTGTCTTGATGGTGATTTAAAAGACTTTTACTCCAATAAGATGATAGAGAGGTATTTGTTTGGAAGCATTTTTGCCTTGATTGAAAAGGTACCTTAGACTTTTAGCCATGGTGTACATGTTTGCCCCACATCATCTCCAAACAGGATGCACTCTGTTGCTCAAATTTAGATTTTGTGAGACCAATGAGTCAACACTACATTCATGTTTTGCTGCACTAGTTAGATGTAACTAGGACAGGCAGCTGATTACTTCTCACCAGAAACATGTTATTTCATCTTACTATCGGGAAATACTGGCAGCAGAAAGTAGGGATTATGCAGCACATACTGACCCTTTACAAATTGGTAAATGGCCCATCTTGACTCACACAGTGGTATTTTAACATGGCTTGCTGGAGTGAACTCAAGTACTCCGCAACACACTGACAGGAAGTACAGAAATGAGGATAGACTTATTTTAATGCTCCCTCAGAGCTGCACATATATTCAAGCCTTCCTCACTGTGACTCGGATTAGGGAAAATCGTTTTGACATGTGCACGTGCCACCTCGGCTCTGCCATCCCAAAATGCCCATATTCTGGCTCTTACATAATCGAGCTTTCCTTTGATGTTGCTTTAGCATCACGTGGCATCAGAGCAAGCCAGACAGGAGATCTGGCTATTTCTCTGAAGGTTACAGCGCAGGCGGCAGGAGTCAGGAGTCAGGAGTGAGAGTCTGTCTGCCACTCTAGCTATGTAGGTGGCAACAGCACTGCAGTTTAGGCAGAAGTTGAAAGCTCAAAGGCTTCCTGTGTAAGGCCCCTGTAGGTGATTCAATGATTTCACCAATTGCAAACTAGGGTAAAAATGTGCTAAAATGCATATGGTTTTTAAAGACAAATGCAGATTCGGTATGTTTTCAACGGAGCAGCCTGTAAATAAATATGCAAGTATAAAAAGTAGGGCTGAACGATTAATTGCATTTGCGATATTATTGTGATGTGATAAAACGAGATTCTCTCATTGTTTCTCTTCTCGCCAAGGCTGTGATTACACTCTGTACGCTGTACCTTAACTTGGTGTTGTACAATGGACTTAAGATTGACAGAAGCTGACACTACAGAAACCTGAGTGTCACACAGGGAAGAAAGTACAACCCGCCACCTGCGGGTAACTTGGTGGTGGTGGGTGAAATCGTCTTTTTTCACAAGAAAGAACAGTGTAAGTTTAATGTTAATGTTATGTTAAAGAGCTTAAAAATTGATGGCCTTTTATTGTGGCCAGGCACACTGTGCAATACCCATGCTGTCTGATCAGCATCTTGATATGCCACACCTGTAAGGTGGATGGATTATCTCAGCAAAGGAGAAGTGCTCACTAACACAGATTTTGACAGATTTGTGAATAATATTTGAGAGAAATAGGCCTTTTGTGTACATAGAGATCTTTGAGTTCAGCTCATGACAATTTTGTTCAGTGTATAAAACAAAGAAAAGCCATGTATAATTCCATTATTCCATGGAGAATACTATCTAATATACATGGTTATCTTAGCCAGTAAAGGGTTGTTTTAGATGGAATTTTTATTAATTATGACACTGCCCCTGTTTATTCACTACCATCTAGACAGACCACTTGCCCTGAAAAAGTTGTGTGTCAAAGAGTCTCAGGTCAGTGGTTACAGACAAAACTGCTGGGGCAAAGGCCTAATCACACATGGGAGCATGAGAACAGTCTTTTACCTATCTGATATTCCAACACGTCAACAGAATATATCGATCAAAATTTGGTGCAAACTATGAACAACTGAACACTTTTTGAAGAGAGATGGACAAACAAATGTACAAAGCTGCTGCTGAAGACAATTTCCCATGTACACAAACCACTGAAGCAACAAAGAAAAGAACAACCAATGTGATACACAATCCAGAGCTAACAGATGGACTGGACACAGAAAATTGAGACAACGGCACCACCAAAATGCTTCTGGAATCAGATCATGTGCAAAAAACCCTTTCACCCTGCAGCAGAATGAAATAACACTCATAAACATTGTGTGTATGTGTGAGAGACACACTCAGAAAATTTTGATCAAGACAAGAAGAAAGACAAAAAAGAGGGAGAAAAGCAAAAGATGAGAGGGGAACTAAGAGGGTTTTGTTGAACTATTTGTAATTGACACACATACACTTACACAAAGACTAATAGCCGCCTGGGAGTCTACCACTTATGCTGCTGACTGGACAAATGGGGCAGAGGATGACTGATGGGGGGATGAGGTCTGGGCCAGTGATTTTGTTTGGGGGGTGTGTTTGTGTGCTTACACTGATGTGAATGCATTCAGCGCCACACCTTTACTTAAGCATTTGTAGATTGTCTTTCTTTCTTTCTTTCTTTCTTCAGTTTGTAGGCCCGTGCCGTACCAGAGGAAACGTTGCCTTGGTCCACGGTGGCCTAACAGTGGAGCTCAACAGAAAGACTTCAGCCTCTTGGGGCAACTAGGTGGCTGTGGCTTTCAGCATCCATTCTCACTACTACTCAGTGAGTTAAGGATGTGGTCACCGCTTAACATTGAGCCATTAACACAGTTCCAGTGGCTGAAGAGAAAGGATGCATACATTACACTTCACTACACTATAGGAAGAGTGGGACTGGGTCGTCAAACACCATTAACAACCAGGTATGAGTCATCTTCCACAGTTAGGTCTGCTGTATGTGCGGATGTGTTCTAGCTCGTGAACTGGTGAATGGGCTGTTTCAGGGTCAGTGTAGTGGTACTGAGGAGGAACTTAACAGTAGCCTCCAAAAAAGCGGTAGTGTATTTTTATTCCCCTGAGTGGAGGAGGGGGTCAACTCAGCAGCCCTTGATGTACCAATTTACTAACACAATACACACACACACACACACACACACACACACACACGTATAGGATAAAGGATGGTGGGGAAGCAAAAGGATGATGAAATGACAGGTGAATAAAAGGAGTATGCCCTTTTCCCTCAGAAGAGCTCATAGCAAAGCCTGGATGGAGCCTGTTGTAATGTTAATATTCCATCTCCTATTGTACACATCCGGCCTCTCATAGAATTTCAAATGTGTTAAAGCACATTAGGTGTTAAGTTATGATGTATTCTGTTTCTGTTCACAGCAACGCCAGAACCAAAATAGCAACATTAAAAAAGTACACAGACCAAGTATACAGTCCCTGGTGATAAAAATTCATTATCATACAGTTACACTGACCTGATCCATATTTTAGTAAGTGGACTAATGCATGCAGTCCTATGATAATCCAGTGCCATCATGCATTCACAGGTACAGGCAAATAATGGTATCTGATAAAAAGTCCAACATTATATAATGATGCAACACCATTAGACAAAGAAAAAAACTATGACACTTTAAAAGGAATACTTTGACATCTCATGAAACACGCCAATTCATTTTCTTGCCAAGAGATAGATGGGTAAGATCGATATGGGTCTCATGACTGTATGCTAAATATAAAGCTAGAGCAAGCAGGCGAGTAGCTTAACTTAGCACAAAGACTGGAATGGAAGACTCAACGACCGCTACGACCTGCAAGATGAGGGTCACGTGACTAACGGCAGTAGACAAAATACCACTATGGCTAGTAAGCTAATACGCTAGCAAGTTTCCTGCATGCTGATGACTGTTGGATATGTAAAATATTATCTAACAGCCCACATGTATGGTGAGTTTGACTGTTGTTTTATGACGATTTATTTGAAAATAAATGGCAAATTCAGTTCGTCTAATAATTATGATGGCATTTAGTTCTTTAGCCCTTTCATGATTTGATCAATTTTCTCTATACATTGTGAACAGGTTTTCAATATAAGATTAACTAGCCTTTAGCTTGTTTCCCTCATGATCATCATTTTTACATATTATTCAATCTGTGACCCTTGCCTTGCAGGAAATAGCTAGCCTGGAAGTCAATTCACCGGGCCAAGAAATGGTCACATGTCATTTTCACACTTTCGTTTACATAGAGATTAAACAAACAAGCGTTTAACCTTTTCTAAACCTTTGGACAGAGGCTGGCTAGCTGTTTTTGTGCTAGGGTAGGGCTAATAGCTGACTCTAGCTTCATATTAAGTGCACAGACACGAGAGTGGTTTCAATCTTCTAACTCTCAGAAAGAAAGTAAATAAGTCTACTTTCCAACAAGTCTAACAATTTTTAAAAAACTCTTTCTAAAAGCGAAACAGCCAACCATGTCACGCAAAATATGTGAAGCTCAATGGTCACACCACAGCCACACATATGTTTATCTCGTAATCATTCATTTTCACACCTCATTTGATAAGTGCTAAGAAACAATACAGACATAATGTGCAAAGTCATAAACTTATGTTGATTATGTGTAATTAACCAAATACACAGGCCGATGACTGCACAGTGACAATAACATCATCACTACATTGCTGCCTTCAGTGTCTGGGACAGTTCCTAGACCTTTCTGAAGTGATAGCTGCCCACCAAATACACTTCTGACAACATGCTTGTACTTTGAGTTTCTTACTTTCTATTTCACTAAAATCCCAAACACCACCACTCCGTCTCCCTCTTCTTCTCCTATTTACTCCCTCCCAGCAGATTAAGGCATGGTAACAATGGTGACACAGCAGAGCAAATCCCACAAGGCTGTCATGTGCCCAAAACTACCAACACACACACACACAGCACACACTAACAGGGAATCACAGCTGCGCCTGATGGGATGTGTATAATTACTGCAGAATGGTATACACTCACTACTCTAAATTAAAGCCTGAAAAACAATTGTTCAAACTCTGATCTCTGTAAATCATCCTAATTTAAATATAACCTTTTATAGAAAAGTTTCTTCCATTATATACAGTTAAAATAAATCAAGGTTTGGCTAATTAAGGAGAGAAAGCAGTGGGAATTGTCTCAAACTCGTTGTTTCTCATCATAACCGGAAAGCGCTGTTAATGCCTGATCTGAAAACAGCGACAAAGTGACCCAGCGTACAGTATGACATGTCAGACTTTGTCTCCAGCGTAGCATGAAGACCACAATAAAGAGCGGATTAAAAATTCAACATCAGACAGCTTGTGTCCTCGATAGGATGGAACATAAAGTTCTACCTCCAGGTTGTAAGCCTGACTCGCACTCGGGGGAACCGAGGCAAAGGAAGGAGTTGACCATCTTGTTATGGACTGCCACAGTGATGCACGCTAATTGGAAGTCCAGAGGAAATGCAAAGTGTTCTCTGTGTGCATGTAGCTCTGGTTGTTAACACGAACAGGCAGCCCATGAGATGGAGAAGGAGTGGGTGTTGGGTAAAATGGCAAGAGGTAAAGACGAGCGCATAGATAAATGGGAAGCGATGTGTGGAGAGGAGTACGGAGATGGATGGAGGGATACGTACTGCTATAGAGGGTGTCAATCCAGGAGAGCCGGGCAGGCCACGAGCACTGAGAGGCTCCATCCTTCTTTTCTCTCCTTATCTCAGTCACTCTGCTTCTCTCTTATTTCTTCTGTCCCTTTCTCTTGCTGCTTTTCCCGTTGTCTCTTTTATTTTCCTTATCCTTGAATAACAGCCTTCATATCGCAGGAAGAAGCAAAAAGAATCATTTGGAAAAAATGTCAAAAGACACCCCCGGGGTCCAACAGGCAGACTAGCGAGCAAGCGAGCGAGCCGAAGGAGTGAATGAGTGAGTGGTGTTTGTGTGTCTGTGTGTGTGTGACAGAGAGAGAGAGAGAGAGAGAGAAAACAACAGGCTGGATACGACCACCGCCGACCGTTGCTAGGGGAAGGGAGAAGCACTCCCTCTCTCTCTTTGGCTTGCTCGCTCACTCCCATCTGCCCCTCCCCTCTCTCTCTCTTTGATTCAGTGCGAATGGCTCATCAGCCTCTCTTTCTCCCTCACTCCTGACATGTCTCTCTCTCTCTCTCGCTCTCT